>NC_136807.1:30043515-30046015 GCF_951216825.1 Electrona antarctica
GCCATATGTTTTATATTTCTTTTAGAATTATTGGATTACCCGTGACAGCACATTTAGGAAAATGCAGCTATTATAACTCCATGCGTCGTCTTCATTTTGCAGCGCCTTGGCGCAGTATATGAATGGAGTAGGCTAATCATTTTTTGGAAAGGCTCGACACCAAACATGCAGTCATCTTTTTTTAGTATGGTAAACAATAAACATTGCAGGCAATGCATTTTGATTTAATTGTAAGAGGGAGCGTATCAACACACATGTGTAACCACTACATGTTCTGATTGAGCAAGGGGAAGCAGCGGACAAATCAATGATTTCATTATAAACTGTAGGCCTACGTACCGGTAGATTGCAATTGAATAAAAACATAATTTATAGGCCTACACTACACATAGCCTACTGTAGTACTGTGTGTAGTCAAGTGGCTAAACCCCACGTTACAGGCGATAGAAAATGTAATGTCAAGCAGAGCATTATATGCCGATGTTAGCATCTCACTCCATATAATTTAATAAAAGCATATAAAAAACATGAATTATACACCCAATGAAAATGTACAATTCACGGATTATAGGCCATTCCGAGTATAGTACGATTTAAATATCAACTTTGTGGTTGCGCTGAGGCAGTGAGGAAGCACCGAAAATAGATGATCTGCAATTAAGCTCACAAAGCGCTGTCATGCAACACTTGGAGCTTAGATACACGGATGACAATAAACATTTCACAGAATACCGTATAGGCCTATACCACTTTGAATTAAAACAATTGGATAGGCTGCATAGGCACTTAGCCTATATTTCTTTTATGGATGTGGAGCCAGGACTGGTGTTGCGCTGTTGTTAGGTGAGTGGCGTACTCAACACGGTCTGCAAACTCAACACGGTGAACACGCATATAATAATATAAATGAGGGCTGAGGCTGATTAAGTTTGCAAATAACGGCCCGTGGGCGGTTATATGGACGATATATATATATATATATATATATATACTCTTTGTTTTCTCTCTCTCACCCTCTATAGCGCGCAGTCTCTCTCTGTCTGTCTGTGTCTCTCTCTCTGTCTCTCTCTCGCGCTTTAATCATAAAATGGTATAGTTATATTATTTCTATATAGTCCATATTTATGTCTGCCTGGCTCAGCTGGTTCGGGTCTCTCGGAATGTCGGAAATAATCGAATTTCGGTCGGACTCGGCGCAGGAATTTGAAAGAAATCTCGGAACGGGTCGGAATCGGACGAAATTGTCACGGATCCATTCGGGTTCGGTTTAACTATTTGAAAATATTTTCGGAACGGGTCGGAATCGGTAACATGTCACAGATTAATTTAAAGAGTAAAGAGAGCCTACTGTCAGCTGTCCAGCAGTCCAAATATTATTCAATTAAATTTCAGAATGGTAGACCTGAGGCCTACCATATACCAGGCCTCAAGCCTGAGGCCTATACCAGGCCTGAGGCCTACCATTGCGTGGCACATCTATGCACGGAACGTCTATGTTCACAGGCGTCATGCTTCACTGCGCATGCCTAGAACTTTGCTCTTAAGAAGATGCGTAAGAATAATTATTTGAGAAACCCGGCCAAAGTCAATAAAGTTATTTGAAGCAGATGGTGCACCAGATTGGACACTAGATGAGCAGCCATCTCCAATTATCTCTTTCCATTGGGAGACGGAGGCAATGGACATAAAACCTGTTGAATTATTGTAGCTAATTTAGTCAGCCAAAAGATTTCTCTGTCTGTGAATGTGTGACTCTCTCAATTCAATTCAATTCAATTCAATTCAATTCAATTCAATTCAATTCAATTCAATTCAATTCAATTCAATTCAATTCAATTCAATTCAATTCAATTCAATTCAATTCTCTCTCTCTCTCTCTCTCTCTCTCTCTCTCTCTCTCTTCTCTCTCTAGGCTTTACTCTTAACAAAATGAGGATTCTTCATTAATCTCACAATGTTAGAAACCTTATGTCTCTGTGTCATTGACTGGTACCAGTTCAAAATACTGCTTTTACTCTAACCTGATACTGGTTCTGGAGCTGTTAATAATGCACCAGGTATGAGACCTCATTCATTGGAGACTCAGATTCTCTGATCAGATATTCATTCCTCTCTTTCTGCGACATGGTGTCTCTCATGATGGAACAAAGGTGAGGCGGAGAACAGGCTCTTTCACCGTGACTGGCACGGGACGCGGCGTTCGACAAAACACTTGATGCCAGCGCAGCCACCCACCTGTCACTGTGTTGGCAGTGGAGGAACTAGTGGAGGAGGCAGAGGGACAGATGGGAAGAGAGAGAACATGTGACAGGAACCTCATCGTTGTGGAGATGACATGTACTGTAGGAAGGAGGCCAAGGCACAGCGGTGCTGCTACCTATACTGTACTGCACAGGGATTTCCCACTGAGTGCATGGGCTTCACAACATCCTACTATACTCCATCCATCCGTTCAGACTGTGACTCCTTACTTTATCCCTCACCCTGCATACCTGTATGC
>NC_136807.1:30051015-30073515 GCF_951216825.1 Electrona antarctica
CGGAGCGGAAGGGAACATGAGCGAATGAGAGAGCGTGACAACAGACCCCTGGAGCGAGTGGAGGTTTTTCCCCCCTCCGCTCAATGCTCTGATGTGTCATGAGCACAACATTACATCCAGTCATACCCAACATGGCATTACACGAGGTGCCTCTATAGAGCAGTGGTTCCCACACTTTTTCATGTCAAGGACCCCCAAATTGACACTAATTAGCCCGCGGACCCCCATTTGAGAAGATTTTTACAGCTGTAGCAGTGATTCTCAACCCGTTTAATTTCAAGGGCCCCCAGTTTGACATGCATTAGTCTACGGACCCCCATTTAATGGCATTTCTATCTCTGGGACCCCCAATTCATATTGTAAAATCAATGTTAATTTAACTCTGATAGTGTACAAATGGAACCAAATGGGCCTGTTAGGGTCCATTTGGTTCCATTTGTACACTCTCAGTGTTACAGACCCATAAGGGTCCATTGGTTCCAAACTATATCATTTAGCTGGGGACCCCCTGGAACTCCCTCAAGGACCCCTAGAGGTCCCCGGACCCCACTTTGGGAACCACTGCTGTAGAGCAGTAGAGCACACGTCCAAAACCACTTTCACTTCTGCCCATAGGGGGCACGGCACCACAAATGCGAACAGTTGCAATGTTTGTCGTATAAATTCTATTTCCCCGATCATGGCTTATTCATGTCCTCGCGGCAGCACCTCACGACTGACACAGCCCTGGATAGGCAACCCGGCCTGCAATGCTCCCCTTGATGTTGAGATGATTATGTTCGTTCATTGATGCAGTGCTGCTGACTTTGAGCTACACTAATGTGATTTTATGTTTGTTTTTATATTGCAATTCATGCTACAAAACCAACTGCTCTTCAGAAACAAAATAAAGTTGAAGTTGAACACTGAATATGGTGCGGCACCGTAGCCTACTACACAGGTGGGCAATGAAAGCAGCCCCTCTTGTTAATGTCTAGCTAGTAGTTGCTTAGCAACACACATAGAGAGCTAAATTAATTATTTTATTGCTGGCTAGCAGTTAGCATGCATGAAGTTCCCAATGCCACCATACGCGTTCACTTTAAGAGTCGGTGTGTGCCCGCCCCCCACACAGACACACTATACACACACTTTAGTATCATTGGCACAAGCACACACTGTTTACCTTTCGTCAGAAGCTTTTACATGGCGGAAGCGGCGCGGTACAAAGGCACAAATTAAATCCGAACTTTGGATGGCAGAAGATCCACCAAGGACAGCTCTCCTGGATTCCGACTAATGGACTTGAAAATCCTCCTTTCAACTGCTTTAAATGGTGATTATATTTTCAATCCCATAGCTGGAGCGGTGGGGAGTTGCCATAGCAACGGGACCAACGTTAAAAGCTGCTGTGAGTCACAACCATTATACACACAGAGTAGGCTATACGTTGGGGTCTGTATATATACAGACCTGGCTAATAAGGTCTGCTAGCATCCTCTAGTGGCGGGTCCGTATATATACGGATTACGGACCCAGTGCAAACATAATTAATTTAAAGAAAACTTAACTCAGTGTTTAATTCAAAATATATTTTAACTTAAAGGAGATATTTAACTTATATTAAAGCAATAGAACACTTGAGTCATGTTTATATTAAAACACTTTGACTGCCTCCCATGATTCAGTCTAATGTCCTCCCCTGGCGTCTTTTATTTTGAAAACCCTGATGGATACTTTCACTTTAAGTGTTAATACTGTAACCGCGACATAGCGCCATATTTTTAATGAGCTCCTAACATCGACGTTCTGTTCAATCACCTCAATCCTTCCTCAATTCCGAGAAAAACGCAGCTAAAGATCACGGCCATTGCTACAGTCAAATACACGGAGCCGAGGGTTGCCTAGCGAGGTGGAGCGTTACTTTACGGTTAGAAAAAAAAGAGGCTATTCTGGATTCATTCCCTTTGATGTGATGTTATAACACACAACCTCAAGTGTTCTATTGGTTAAATAGACCACAGACGAGAACAGAAGTAGGAGCACTGACCTCACGATCGAGACCTGCCGCCACAGTCACGATGTCTCCGGTCTCACTGTTGATGGTGAACATGTTGGGGATAGGGCTGTGTGGCGTCTGGGACAGAATCCGGTAGCGCACCATGCCATTGGCCGTGGTGTTGTCATCAGCATCGAACGCAGCCATGTGCATCACATATGTACCTACAGAATGGAAGAGTGGGGAAATCGGTCAAATCCCAGGTCCCCCGAACGACCTGCCTGAGGATTACCATTTACAATTTAGGCATTCAGCAGACACTCTTGATCCAGATCGACCTACCGTATAGGAAGCAAGGAAAACACAAGGAGAAGCAACATCAGCGTAATCGCTTAAATCACTTCTCAGATGCCATTTTAACAGAACATCTTTTAATAAATTGATGCTTCATAGTTTCTATGCCTTTACTGATATTTATTGTGTGCAATGTGTTCTTCCATGAGGTGTGCCGTACATCACTTGTTTATTTGTTTTGAAAGGTGTCGTCACAGCGATGTAGCCACATCTGATCAGTCACAAAAGTTGGACAAATCCTATATGTACAATTAATTAGTGTAGTAGTATGACACACACATATACAGTAGGCATATATTGTGCTGTTTCTTTTTAACTCACTATGACAAATCTCTGTCTGTTATCCATAAATAACTCTCAGTCTCTCTCCGCTCACTGGGTTGGCGGCCGGTCTAATTGCCAGAGATATCATGCCAGTGACAGCCTCTGTCCAAGAATAATTGTAACCGCTGCGCCCATTTCAAACTTCATTACATTTCAAAGCAACATTTGTCAACGACTCGGCCAGAGCGAGTCGTCTAAACTCTAAAGGACTCTCTGGGACGAGGAGGAAACAAGACGGCTGGAACAGAGCATTTTGGATCGAGAAAAGAGAGGAGCTGCACATTTGGTTTGATTCCCTGTTGAAACACTATGAATCTTCTATCCACCTTTGTTCCCCCTAAAGATAGAGGGGTCATGAGAGAGAAGGGTTTGGAATCGCAGCACGTCACACATCGCCTGGGTAATTTTATTAAACTGCACTCTTCAGGGATTTAATGAGGACCCTTTGTACGGGCGTCCTGTGCTGTGCCTGATGGGATTATGTCCCCTTAATGACTCTTTACAGTTTTTTCACAATGTCTTTGATATTAATTTCAGAGCCTTGAAGTCATTTTTTGAAACCTTGGATACAATCTCCACCAGATCTCCACCATCCAACAGATAATCAAAAGTGCCATATTTAAAAACTTTTTTGCTTGGATACAGAAAACAAAAACCAGAGATAATCCATTTACTGAAATAAAACATGTGCACACTTTGGCACATAACTGCAAAGTATTAGTGTTTAAAAATAAAATCCACACATATTACAACTTTCTTTTCATTTCATGAAGTGCCTACTACTACTAAATAGTGCCTACATACTACATAGTGCCTACAGTATGCATTCATGTACAGTACAGTACACACTGCGTACGTATACATCCTTCCACATTTTGCCCAAATGTCGAGTACCCATGAAGCAATGTGTTGTGATCGTAGTATAGAGCGTCGCAGTCCCGCCCCTTTCATGACGACGCCAGGCCCAGGAAATGATTCCCAATGCATTTTTCCCATTGACATTTCTATTAGTATTTATTTAAAGACGGTTACGCCGCGGACAAAGCCAACTCGAGTCGTGACAACTCATGACAACAAACACAATATTTTGGAACAAACAAATAATTACAAAGAAGAAAAACAACAAAAAAGTGTTGTAACCTGCCGTTTTTTTCTTCTTTCTAATTATTTGTTCGGCCCCAAAAATGTGTTTGTTGTCATGAGTTGTCACGACTCGAGTTGGCTTTGTCCGCGGCGTAAACGTCTTTAAATAAATACTTTTTGAAATGTCTATGAGGAAAATGAACGGAGAATCATTTCCTGGGCCCTGGTAGGGGGCGGGACTGCGACGCTCTATAGCGGCAAATTTTCAGTGCGCGACACGAAGAAAGAAAAAAAGAAAGAAAGAAAGAAAGAAAGAAAGCGTAGGCATCATCCATTCATCCTGTGACTACCTGGCTTGGAGCCTTCGTCCACAGATCCGTTGTAGACCTGGTTCTTGAACTCGGGTCTGTTGTCGTTCATGTCAATGACATAGATGTAGAGGTCTATGGGGTTCTCCACCTGGTTCCCATTCATGTCCACAGCATGGGCTCGTAGCTGGAGGCACACGCACGCACGCACACACACATGCACACGCACACGCACACGCACACACACACACACATAGTCGGAAGTAAGATGAGAGCTATTAGGAGAGAACAACATAATGTACTGGAGACACTATTTATGTCTCTTTCAAGGCTTTAAGGATTTAATTTCACGTTTGTGTTTGCACTGGCAGTATTGGAGACACCACAGCACAATCAAATGTTAAGTAAAATTTGCAAGGGTTTTTAACAATGAATAAACCTTTTATGACATTCAATGAACGATATATCAATGTGGCACTCAGGCCGACCCCTCCATATAGTAGCCTATGTGTAACAGAGCCTCCAGTATCGTGTTGTTTTCTCTATAGCTGATCAGCAGTGAAGAAGCTAATCTGGCAGTGGTTTGAAAACAATACAGTACTTCTTGTCAATGTGTTTAATAAAAAGGGTATTGTTGCGACCGTACTATGAAAACCTGCACCTCCCGTCCGTCCGTCCGTCCGTCCGTCCGTCCGTCTGTCTGTCAGTTTGTCACCCCACGCCTCCATATATGGTCACGCCTCGTGACATCACGCCTCCATATATGGCCATCTCCATATGAAGATCACAACACTGACCTCATCTAACCCTGGATAACCATACATGGAAAAAACTGGATCATCACCTAGATCTGCATGGAGCCGGTCAGCAACTCTACATCTGACCTCAAACCTCAAACCATTAGATCTCCATATACAGTATGGAGCTGACCTGTTCTGACATTCCATATGTTGATCTGACCTCATCAAACCCTGTACACTCAAGACACGCTCCATATATGGCCAGTACAGAATTCATTCCATGTATTGATCTGACCCCCCCATGCCAAAGCAGCAGCGCTAGCCCAGCAGTCTGCCGTCTGCCGTCACCCAGGCGGATGCGTGCATGCAACCTTGCCTAGGGCGAGGTCCCTCAGGGCATCTTACTGGTATATGGTATTGTACCCAAACTGTTTAACCTGGGTTTTTGTTCCTGCATCACAGGTTGCTACTCTCAGTCCAAAGTGCTTGTATGGTATGTTTGAAAGAGAATCCTACAAACAAAAAGGTAGGAGCGCACACCAGTAGTGGGGAGGTGCTGACCGCAGGAGATAAAACTTTGACTAAGAAAGGAAAGAGGCCGCACAGCTCGTAGTCACGATGCCATAAACTTTATTTTTCCAACGTTTCGGCAAACAGGTTGCCTTCTTCAGGGTATGACACACAAGGGGTAAAAACAGATATTTATAAAGATTGGGACAAGGGTGCACTCATCGGGGAGTGTCCTCTTCTATATATGATGTACAAATAAAGTTATTGTGGCCAGCAACCAATTACCCACTTTGGGTGTTGGCCAGATTGAGGACACTCCCCGATGAGTGCACCCTTGTCCCAATCTTTATAAATATCTGTTTTTACCCCTTGTGTGTCATACCCTGAAGAAGGCAACCTGTTTGCCGAAACGTTGGAAAAATAAAGTTTATGGCATCGTGACTACGAGCTGTGCGGCCTCTTTCCTTTCTTAGTGAAAGAGAATCCTAAAAATCTCTCGACCTCCTTCTGACTTCATAAACACAGTCTGCAATCAGTCTGTCCATCAGAAATTCTGCTCTGCTCTGCCCAGATCAATAGGATCGCCAACTAGGATTTCACACAACATTCAGACATGAATCTGATTGATACTGAGGTCAAGTAAGGAAAATAACATGTCCAGAATTCTTTCTACTTGTGAAATCTGAAAGTTCCTGTCTTTTCTTAACACTTATACTGCCACCTGCTGGGCGCACAGCCAACCTCAGACTGCCGAGCGCTGCCGAGGCCATTTCAATGCTGCAAACGCTGGACCCACATCCTGTATTGGGCGTCCATGTTAATGCTAAATAAATAGCGTCAATGCTAGCAAGCTAAAATTAAGCCATCCTTGCTCTAGAAAGCGCCAATGTTTCCATCTAGACCACCGGATAATCAGCAATGACCTCCGAACATCGCGCGTTTTATCCAAACCATGGAGAGCTCCATAGATTTCGAGTTATTCAGCTTTTTAGTCAGCCTGTATAATGGGAGGTGGACGGCATCGTGGTTGCGCAACCCGGTCTAGGATCGCTAAAGAAGGAAAGGCCAAGCCAAAATAATAATAATATAATACAAAATAGAAATCAGCGATCCGGTTTGATATCAATAATAAAGCTTATCAGACAGAACATTACGCCAGAAGCAGTTGCTAGTTGGATTCCGTCTGATGGAACGTTCCGCCCGGAGCAGCTAATTGGTTAAGAGAGAACTTACATGAAGATAATAAGATATGAATGGATTATGTGGAAAATGTTTTCACAAACCGAGAGATAATAAAAAAGGGGAAAAAATGCATTTCTTTGCTCTCTCTGGAGGTAGTGTGTTTCACTATACCAGTTATTATAAGTCATTGTGCAATACACACCTGTCAGCAGAAGTAACAGAGCTGTTCAGTTTACATCATATTGAGGATGAATCCCTGGACCTCTGATTATATCTACAACCTACTGCTGCTACAACATGGCTGGGGGACATTCATCCTGCCACTACTGATGACTATCAGCAGGTCTACAGAACGGATGTTTGGGAACCCCTCCACTCAATCTGATTCTGGGGGTATATTCTCCCCATCCTGGTTGGCCGTGAGCAGCATATAAAGGAGACAGACGTGGATGGAGATGAGAAAGGAAACCGGAGAGGAAGTGAAAGCATGTTAGGAAGGATGGAGAAGTACGTACAAGGGGATGAGGATGAACGCTTCTAACATGAGCAGGTTTTGTATTTTTATTTATGCATTATTTTTCATTTTATTTTAGGCAAGGAGAGAGTCTGGGGGAACTCTTATGTGTCTCATGAGAGGACCACAACCTGGGCACCGCCTCTACCATGACAGCTAGATAACAGAAATAGCCTTCAGCCAACAACGAGGCATGTTTCCTTGTGGCAGGAAATAGAATAAGGAGCTTTTTTCGCTCGCCTTCCTCTCCTCAGACAGGTTGAAGTTCCTTTTCCAATCTGCGCCTCTCTGCCTGCTATCCTATGCTGTTCTCTTCTCCATTGCTGCACCATCCACCTCACTGAAATTCAGGTCTCTAAGGTTAATTCGACTTTACTTTTCCCCCTGAGCATTGTCTGATCTTGTCCTTCACCCAAGATCTGTGCACTGCCATCGCATCATGCCACACAATGGTGTTGGAGCCAGGACCTTATCTCTAACCAGAACCCCCCCCACACACACACACACACGCGCACACACACACACACACACACACACACACACACACACACACACACACACACACACACACACACACACACACACACACACACACACACACACACACACACACACACACACACACACACACACACACACACACAGATACATATACCCCCACATCCTCCACCCCGCATGCGGACCTCGCTCTCTAATTCAATAATGTCAAGAGTCAGAGATTACCACCCCGTATAAAGAAGGCACAATGTAATTGTGGGTCCACATTAAAGTTATTATCTTGAAAGGCAGGGAGAGAAAACTGAGCGTGCCAGCCAGAGCTTTTGGCTCAGAAGCAGCATCGTGATGGAGATAACGGCAGACCCAGGAACACTGCAAGGCTCCAAGATTTCCTCCCTGAAGAATGTGCATTTCTGCACAACTGCCTTTGAATTTACAAATTATTATTTGTTTAGAAATGAGGGATAACTGTACCATAACTTTGTTCTGCCCTTAGTTGAAGTATGAGGTAAACAAAATAAAGTAAAGTCAAATTCAAACTTTTGAAAGTGCCCGGAATTGTAGAAGCCTTTCAATCAAGTGTTCAACTCAATGGGATTTCATGTCAGTTGTTGTGGATTGATGTTGTGTATAGGATGCACTTTAAACTAAAGTACATGTATATGTACGTAATGTTAACTGCTTGGGTTCTAATTGAGGGTCAAGATTGTTCTGCTCAAAGGGTCTAGTGTGAGATTTATAGTATCAGATCGACATAAGCTCAATAAATGTATACTACGTTGAACAACATCGCTCCTGTTGACATCTGTATCATGATCTTTCTGTTCAATAGCTCCCTGCTCCCTGTATAGATGGACACTATTCTTCTGCAGCCAACATTGGGTTTAAATTAAACCGTCGTCAGCACGCCTGGACCTTTCTTAACAAATCATGTCATCGATCGGGGGTTCTCTCCTGAGTATAAATCTGTTCAGTTCCTGCTGTAACACTGAGCCTGCCAGTCGGCTCTGTGGGACTGTAAGTTCAACTAGGTTCACATAAGAGAGAGACAGAGACAAACACACCCAGAGAAAGAACAAAAGGAAAGTCAAAGGAATGGATGCAGACAAACTAAAATTCACTTACATCAAAGTGAGGGATTAATGCAGTAATTAGTTGCAAAAGAACGCTTGTGGGTTCAGTCTCACGGGTCATATTAGTGTGTGTGTGTGTGTGTGTGTGTGTGTGTGTGTGTGTGTGTGTGTGTGTGTGTGTGTGTGTGTGTGTGTGTGTGTGTGTGTGTGTGTGTGTGTGTGTGTGTGTGCGTGCGTGCGTGCGTGCGTGCGTGCGGCCCCCAGAAGCGAGCGTCAGTTGTTTTCTTCCAGTCACGTGATCAAAACGTCTGACGTATCACAAAGTACCCGCGGAAAACCATGTCTTAAGTCGGGAAACTAGGGGTTTAGCAGTCTAAGTTGTCCCGATTATTATGGACCACGTCGGAGATTGGGAGGACTTCAGGTGTTAAAAAGTGTTAAATAGTTGCTCCTGCACACGCTGACTATCAGTTCATTCAGCACTTGCTTGAGGAAATTAATCTACCATAAGTGAATGAATAACATTATTTTATGAATAACATTATGACCTCACAAAAAGCTGGGGTTTTACAGATGAGTTCTGTTCATTTGCAACATTGACATTAAACGTGACATTCCAGTTTGGGTTAGAACCTTTAGAGCGACAGAGTGAGGCAGAAAGACATAACTCACATGGTACGACGAGCACAGCTCTCGATCCAGAGGTTTGGTAACATACATCTTGCCAGCAAGAGGGTCGATGCTGAACACCTCATTGGGTGGCTGGTCTGCTCCGACCCCTGTGATGCTGTAACGGATCGATATGTCCCTGTCCTGGTCTGAACGGATCTGAGAGAGAGAGAGAGAGAGAGAGAGAGAGAGAGAGAGAGAGAGAGAGAGAGAGAGAGAGAGAGAGAGAGAGAGAAATTATCACATTTAGCTATAAAATGTGTAAAGGCTAAAAGGTGCATTCATCATTTATACAGTGCCTTTCTTCAAACTGCTTGACAGTGTGCATTACAGTATGTTGTAAATGTGTCAATTGTCAAGCTAATTATTCCATAATATTGTTCTACATCTGCTATACTCTCTCCCCCTCTCTATCTTGTACACACAGACACAAATGCAAATACACACAGTATTAGGGCCATATAGTGTATCCCATCTGTCGATGCCATACATACTGAAAGATGTTTATTACTGTAACATGCGTTCATTAGAGACCTGGAGCTCCATGATTATTTTATCACACTATAGGTACAGTACTTTCCTAGTTTGTATAGGATTTTCATCCTCTTTATTTTCTTTCGGCACTGTTTGGAATTGCATATATGCCCTAGTCAATTTGTGTTCATCAAAGCTAAGTGGCTTCAATGTTATTTTCCCTATTTTTCTGACTACACATACGTCATGTCCTAGTATGAGCGAATATGGGGAGGGGATCAACAGCACGTGATTCTTTGTTTGACCCCGCAAAAACTTGGTTGTGTGTCTCAAAGAATGATTATTGGCAGAATCGCGGAAATGTTTTTAATATTTGGTGGCCCCATTTTCATTTTTCACAGCATTGGTGGTTGTTGCAATTACCTGCACTACAATACTTCACCATGTGTTGCGCTATGACAAAATAAACCCATAAAATGTAACAACATATAGGTTCCCTAATGCAATTCCAATGGTAAGCTGTTTTGTTTTCACCCCATAAACATAAAGGAATGGGGATTCGTCAACACCCCCAAATACCCGTATGTGTGTCTCAAAGAATACAACTTTTTATTCCACCGAGTGCCGTTTGCACATCAGTTTGGACCAAATGGTGATTAACATCAGCGTGTCCTCCTCTGACCACTGGATTATTGACTTGACTTATATAGAATATAGATAGAAATGAGAAGCTGCGAAGACGAAAAGTATTGTGTAGCTACTGTGATCCCATGGAAAGACTGCTTGCATAATTTCTGCCTAAACACAACCCCTTCCGCGTGTGTAATTTAACCAATCAGTGATTGCCTACGACTACGGTACGTCATTTGAACCGTCCCATCTAGCCCGGTTCCTCATCTCATAATCAGGCCAGCCAAACCGGTATTGCTGCAATGTGATAGTTGTATATTAATAATATACAATTATCACATTGCAGCAATACCTTTCCATTATGTTTAATTCCAGCGTGTGTAACCACGCACGCACGCACGCACGCACGCACGCACGCACGAGCGCACACACACACACACACACTAGAGCCGATAATGTACGTCCATGGAATCATCTTCATTCAGGTTATCTCGCCAGATAAAGAGCTATATGTACTAAGCTCAGTGCCAGGCCTGTGACTTACACTGAGGCGATGCATCATTTTTATGTCCAAAATGTATCTAACCACCCTCCATCTCCTTCCATTATCAACATGACAGCCAATGAAACCACTCTTTCAAAATTACTCCCATTCGCCTGCACACACAGCATGCACCCACACCAAAATGCTCCATGTGTGAGTGAGTGTGCACATATAGCTGCCAGCTTCTCTCTTCTAATCAGGGACTATTTCAGGACAGAGCCATGAGTGCACCTAAACACTCTGACACTGTCCAAAGCTGTCTCCATCTTCCTCTCATGGAACCAATTTAGCCACACTTTTGACACACCAGGAAAATCTGCCCTGCCAAGAAAATAGCTTGAGCAACTAACAAGGACAAGGGAAGGGTATACGATATTAGACAAGTGTCATCTTGGCTGCTCCTAGCAGTGGAATAACAAGCTGTCATCATCACCTTCCTCATCATCACCATCATCGTCATCACTTCTCCATCCTCATCACTCTCCTCCATCCTGATCTGTGTTAATATCCAGTACTATGAATGCAGGAACGTCCATTGAAGTTCAATGGAGAAGTGGCGCCATGTTATATCCGGCTCCTCAAGCTTGGCAGAGGAGATTTCCCCACCAGCACAGTATTGTGCAGTACATGCACAGTTTAACAAACACCACCAGAGGGGTGGAGGGGGGTGGTGTGTGTAAAAACACACGTAATCAGATGCCATGCAATGCACTGCCATCACACCGTGCCCATGCTGCATGCTACTCATCTGTAGGCCTATGTGTGTGTGTTGTCCTCGGGGAACGGGGGGGGGGGGTATTCTTCAGAGAACTGTGCTCATATCTCTCTGAATTACAACTGACAGCTATGGTAATTAACGAGCTCCAGGCGTCGATGGTTATTACTTGAAAGAACACTTACCTCATTAAACAGAAACACGAAATATCACTGCACCAATATGACCCTCCTCTAGGGGGCGACACTGACTCCAACTACCACTATGACCCTCCTCTAGGGCAGTGGTGGTAAAAGTACTCACATGTTTTACTTAGTACTTAAACTTAGTACTTAACGTAAAAGTATCAATACTGCAATTCAAAATGTGCTTGATTGAAAGTACAAAAGTATTGGAATCGAGATGTACTTCAAGTACCAAAAGTAAATGTACTCATTATGCAGAATGGCCCATTTCAAGTTATGGAACAGAAATGTATAAAAATCTTTTTTTTATTTTTTTTTATCCGAGATGTAGTGGAGTAGTAAAAGTATGGGATTGTAAATAATGTACTTAGTTACATTCCACCACTGCTCCAGGGGGCAGCACTCATGAGTCCATCTACCGCTATGACCCTCCTCTAAAACACCATGAGTCCATCTACAGCAGGGGGAGGCAACCTTAGGCACCAGTGTATCTACAGCAGGGGTAGGCAACCTTAGGCACCAGTGTATCTACAGCAGGGGTAGGCAACCTTAGGCACCAGTGTATCTACAGCAGGGGTAGGCAACCTTAGGCACCAGTGTGTCTACAGCAGGGGTAGGCAACTATAGGCACCAGTGTATCTACAGCAGGGGTAGGCAACCTTAGGCACCAGTGCCAACATTGGCACAAAGGAGGGTGATCACTGGCACACTGGCAAGTGTGAGAGAGAATTTTTGGTTTTAAATAAACTGCATTTAAAAAAATGCAGTCAAATAAATGAAGTCCCTCACATTTGTGTGTAAATTACATCCTACACTCTACATTCATTAAAACTGAACTCTGTTATTGCTCTGAGTCTAATGATCATTATAACAACGTGAAAGAAAATATTTAAAAATAAGGAAAAACTTTATATTTGTGGACAATCAAAATATGTTGGATTTTTTAACGTGGTGTCATTAAAATTAATTAATGTTGATATGGCACACTGACAATCTAGAAAATAAAAACATGGCACTTAATTTAAAAAAGGTCGCAGACCCCTGATCTACAGTACCATTCTCAGGGCATCAGGTACGCCCTGGGATATGCAAGGAGGAGTCATTACACTTGTACAGTACACTGACTAACAGTGTCCTCCTCTCTTTCGACTCCTTTCCTCTCCATCGTTTCAGGTTGTTCTGTGTGGACAGAAGCCATGCATGAGAATTTAAATCACTTTGCCCTGGCAGTGTTGTATACATCTTCACCAGTTAGTTAGAGATGGATCTCCATAATTCCTTTTGGGCATTTCCCCGCCCCCTGGTTTGGTTTCCTACCTGCTTCCAAGACTTCCTGCTGGAGGGGGAGAGACTGAGCTGTGGGTTTTCACAGTCATCCCAACTAATTACCTCTCCCTCCCACAATGTTCATGTAGTCACAGTGAAACACTGAAGGCCACACCAAACGCAGGTGGCCACGCTGGCAGGTATAACGACGACACTTTTCCACGCTCTGAGATTTGTGTCGATGCCAAGCAATGATTTAGAGACCCCCTGGTGCTGAACACACTCTGCCTCGTTCACACAGCTCAGCATTCATGTGAAGTCGTGTGATGCCATGCCACGTCCTGATCATTAATAATGTATGTAATGAGATGCATGTGCGAACACGCACGCACGCACGCACGCACGCACGCACGCACGCACGCGTGACGTCAGTGGAGGCGCAGATTGATGACAGACCCATCAATAAAGCATGGGAAGACTCTCATAACTGTACAGCACTTTAGGTTTTACTGAGCAGAAGGAAGATCCCCCCCCAACACACACACACACACACACACACACACACACACACACACACTTAATCATCCACTGCACTTCATTTGGTAAAAAATGAGGAAGGAATTCACTTTCAAGAGCCATGATAATCAAAGCACTTTTCATCTTCCACTTCTCCCTCTCTTGCTCTGATACACTTTCCATTGTCTTGATATAATGTGGAGAGAGAGAGAGAGAGAGAGAGAGAGAGAGAGAGAGAGAGAGAGAGAGAGAGAGAGAGAGAGAGAGAGAGAGAACATGCGTGGCCATGTGCACGTGGAGCAGAGAGAGAGAAGGGGGGGCAGAGAGAGTGAGAGTGACTGTATCACCAAGCAGCAGAAACCTATTTGTCGACGGATCAAAGCAATTCTCTTCATTACTGACAGCTTGTCTAGGTCTTAAGGAGATCTTATCAGCGAGCTTAGCTCCACTCTGCCTGGCAAAACTGGTTCAAATGGAAAATGATCATGATACTGGTTCTCCAGGGGAAACAGGGCCGAGGAGCTGAAGAGAACGGATGAGAACACACTTCTACACACCACTGTGGGGTTCTCAACCTGGGGTCGCGACCCCTTGGGGGGTCGCCAAATTATTCCCCAAATTAATCCCCAGATTATAATTATTATTTATTTTTTTGCAACTGAATGGTTGGAAAATGGGAATTAACAGTTTACATAGTACACATACAGTAGTACAGTACATGCATAAACTTTGTTTTAATTCTTTCTGGTTTCAGTATATATTTAAGATGTATTTTCTGTAGGGGCGGTGGGGGGAGGCTTAGGGGGGACTAAGCCTCCACCAGAGGGGGCTAAAGTCCTAGTCGGCACTTACCGGTAACTGTATTTGGACAAAATCTTCTGGGGGAACTTCAACAAGAGTGGTTTGAAATAGCAGGAACATGGTCCTGTTTGGAATTTGCGTGGCCCAAATGCACAGAATGTACAGTAGATACAGACTAAGTACAGGGAGTGAGTGACTGTTATGAACTGCGTGATTTCTTTCCATGAACGCTTTAAGACATAGACCCGCCCTTGGTGACGCCCCGCGCGTCTGATTGGCCAGAGGCTAGAGCTCGTTGTTGTCAATGTCAGAAACAGTCAGAGATGGCGGCGCCCTGTGACAGATGATGACAGGCGATAGGCGTAGTATTCTAAAGGCACAGATGACGCTCCAGAATTAAAGGCAAACGAATATTGTTTATGCGGTTTGCTTTGATTGAATGAATTGTGATTCGATCTGGGTGTTCTAATAAAAGAAAGTGTTTGTGGTGATTAGCGTGTGTCCGTATTTACTAATATTGTTTACGCGGTTTGCTTTGATCGAATTGTGATTTGATCACAATGTTGGGTGTTCTAATAAATACAGTGTGTCCGTATTCGGTCTAATACTACAAAGGATAAAGCTGAAGGGAATAGTATAACAAAGTCCCTTTTTACAGTACAATAATGTTTCATGTTTATGTTGACATCTCTAGCGTGCTTTCCTATGGATACTGTTGACTTTGTCATAAAGACTCATAACACATTACATCAAAATCTAAAAGCTAAATCGCTAACGTTTTAATATTATTATCGCTAAGCTTCTCCCTGCGTCTCTCCCTACTTACTCTACTCTTCTTCTGACAGCAGCAGCATAGCTAGCCAAGAGGGTTCGCGGCCAATCAGAGGCAGGCGGGCCGTGCGGGGCGTCACCAAGGGCGGGTCTATGTCTTAAAGCGTTCGTAGAAATAAATCACGCTTATGAACTAAGCCACTGCCACTTGCAGCAGACAGCAAAGTCACAGCAAACACCTAAAGATCTGAAAGCTATAGAAATAGCTGGGCCCACCACAGCTTGAGGGCCCTAAACAAACAGAGCAAGGTGTTCCAAATAAACAAGCAGAGAGAGATGTTGCTTTAACACTATAATATAGTAAATGTAAACTAAATGTCAATGTCAAACTAAATGTCAATGTCAAACTAAATGTCAAACTAAATGTCAATGTCAAACTAAATGTCAATGTCAAATTAAATGTCAAACTAAATGTAAACTAAACATCAAACTAAATGTCAAACTGAATGTCTAAACTAAATGTCAAACTAAATGTCAAACTGAATGTCTAAACTAAATGTCAAACTAAATGAATGTCAAACTAAATGAATGTCAAACTAAATGAATGTCAAACTAAATGAATGTCAAACTAAATTAATGTCAAACTAATTGTCAAACTAAATGTCAAACTAATTTGACAAACTAATTGTCAAACTAAATGTCAAACTAAATGTCAAACTTATTGTCAAACTAAATGTCAATCTCAAACTAAATGTCAATGTCAAACTAAATGTCAAACTAAATGTCAAACTAAATGTCAAACTAAATTTCAATGTCAAACTAAATGTCAAACTAAATGTCAAACTAAATGTCAAACTAAATGTCAACTAAATGTCAAGCTAGTGGTGAAGCTGTACAGGCAAGCAGAGATACAGAGGTACTGGCCAAACCTCTATCGTCCGGCTAGCTGGGGGCGAACTTGTAAGAAATTACCAAGATTTGGCCTTTTGGTGACAAGTTTTAGAATTTTGGCGTGGTGTTATATGGGTATAAGGTCAAAAAGCTGTGCAAACGTGTTGGGCTATAGGACTAGGGCCCCCTAATAGTCTGCATGATACAGACTCAAATATTAGATACGTATAGGTATTCGTATCTAGGAAAAACTTTTAGGAAAACGTTTAGGAAACCTTTATGAAAAACGAACAACCAGAAAGGCATCGTTTTCAAGATGGTGTCCACAGTGGCTACATTTTAAATCAGCTAAAATGCCTATAAACTGGGATTTAATATGTAAAATATAACTACTTTTTTGTAGTTATATTTTTTTGAATATGGCCAATAAGGCAATCTGGGAAAATAAATCAGAGATTTTTTTAAATCCTTTAGTGTTGGATCGGACGGGCTGGAGTTTGTTTGGATCACGTGAGTTCACGTCATAGTATCATTCATAGGTTTGATGAAGAGCGCCTGTAAGCGCCATTTGAGTCTCCTAATTGTGGCCAATGATGTCCACTGAGGGGTGTGGTCAATGTGAAGGTTGGAAGGGTATTTAATCAGGTCTCAATCATGCAGCAGGTGTTGCTGACAAGAGGCAAACAGTTTTCAGACTGTGTTTAGGAGGCTGTTTGGATCATGTACGTTTATTGCATTTATTTATATGTATGCTGTAGTGATTAGGCCTGCAGAGACAGATAATAAATCCTCATTATACCAACTCTACGCACATCTGGACATCACTTCCTGGAGCACACGTCTTAACTATACAACCCGACTGTCGGCAACCAGTAGTGCCACAAATTTAGGATTTGGGCGCTACAGCGCCCTCTAGTGTAATCACTCAAAACACTAACTAAATGATGTAATTTTACTGGCCGTCAATGTTAAGACGGATCTTTGTTCTGCTTTGATGCTGAACGTTGTGTCCTCTCAAAATGGATGACTGGTATGATGTTGTGTCTTTTGGTCTTATTTAGGGCATCTTGTCCGTACAATATATTATCTTGTACATACAAGATATAACTTGTACGTACAAGATATAACTTAAAATATATTAAGTATATATACAAGATAAAATATATTTTGAATGCATGGCCATTCAGGGGCTCCGTATTAATGTATGGACACTTGGACAAAAATCATGTATGGACACTTGGACACTTGGACAGCTATTTTGGACAGCTATTTTTCGTGGCACATTATGTTTAATCACAACAACGTCACGTTTACTTTACCTCCTCAGTGTTTGGGTCGGGACATGTAGGACTGTAGCCTATGTGTCTGCTGTCTACGTGCATATGCGCTCTGCGCGCTCCAGTCTTTCTGGAGGGAGCGAAATGTAGCGTCTTCTGGATGCATCTCTTTAGCATTAACATTTCAATGGCCGAGGGTCGTTTGTTAGAGTCTATTGTTCCGTCGTTGTTGTTATCGCACGTCTAATGGTTAGACGTGTGACAACAACAACAATGCAACAATAGGAAGCCTGCAGCCCAGTAACAATAATATTGCTTTCGGGGGAGGGTTAGTGTTACTTTCTGTCAAATCAGACGGCACACCTGGACATATCAAACGGCACACTAAAGTGCCGCGGCACACAGGTTGGGAATCACTGGCCTACTGTATGTGCATTTACATGATGTCCATCTTCCCACACCCTCCCTCTCTTCCTGGGTTCCCTCTGTTCTCGTGCTCAAATTCAAGATCCATGAGCACGCTGCAGCCAGGGGGAGAAATGCAGACTGGAGGGAGTACAGTACAGGGGGGGAAGAGTGAGAGGAGAAAGAGAGGAGGGTGGTAAGCAAAGTGGCTTTAAATTGACTGCCTCAGCAGAACTCTGTAATGGGATGTGAGCCCTGCTGTCTAGAAACAGGAAGTGGCGACCAATGGGAGTATGGGACAGCGTCCAGGGTTGTTGAGGACTCTGATTGGACACTGACCTGGCAAGATAAATCTTTGTTGCAAAGTGGAGCAGAGGGGACGGAATCATCTATCCTGACCGCACATTGTGGCCTTGGCTTGATCGAACGCTGCCCGCCTCAATCTGTATCACGTTGCCTCCATCGGTCTAGTCTTACCAACATCCTGTTGCATCATCCTGTGGTTGAACCTTCCCACCACAGCTGGTGGGGCGGTTCTGAGAGCATAATCGTGTACTGTATGCGTAGGCTACAGCAGCCCTTTCAGCCCACTGGGAACAACACCTTGAGAGGGGGGGGGGGGGGGGGGGGGGGGGGGCAGAGGAGAGGTGAGGAGAGGTGCATGTGGCTCAGGGGTAGAGTGACTGGAAACCGCAAGGTTCCCAGTTAGAACCCGGGCTCCCCCAGAGTTAATGTCGAAGTGTCCTTGAGCAACACACTGAACCCCTAATTGCTCCCGATGTGCTGGTTGGTGCCTTGCATTGTTTCCTCCAGCATCAGTGTGTGAATGTTTGATGCCCATGCCAAAGACTGGCAAGCTGGAGGGTGTGCCTTGCTGCTGCTGTGTGTTAGGAAAGACACGCGCACGCACGCACGCACGCACGCACGCACGCACGCACGCACGCACGCACGCACGCACGCACCGCGCGCGCGCACACACACACACACACACACACACACACACACACACACACACACACTGACTGCAGGACTGAATGTGTCTGAATGTTTCTCAGGATGTTCTGGCTGCTACTAAACGAGCGAGGGATTTGGTTTGGCAAACTCCACCCTAGTCTGTGTCCAGCTGTCATCTTGAAAAATGAACCTAGGAAGAGTGTGTGTGTGTGTGTGTGTGTGTGTGTGTGTGTGTGTGTGTGTGTGTGTGTGTGTGTGTGTGTGTGTGTGTGTGTGCGTGCGTGCGTGCGTGCGTGCGTGCGTGCGTGCGTGCGTGCGTGCGTGCGTGCGTGCGTGCGTGCGTGCGTGCGTGCGTGCGTGTGCATCTGTACTTTTGTGTATGTGTGCATGATTATACAGTATTGCATGTTTCTAGTTGATGAACATGTTAATATTTTTGAAGAGCAACATACAGTGCAGATGACAGCTGTTCGCTTTGCTTTACAGACCCCCAGGCAGCAAACCTGTCTTTTTTTTACCGATATGGTTGAGAACACATGCAGAACCTGGATCAGAGCCAGCTTCACGGGGCCGGTGTCCACTAACCTTTCAGAAGTCTGGGGGGAGGTCATGGGGAAAAGGTTATTGACAACCTGGACATGCACCAACATCCCCACTGGCTTTACACTAAGTCCTGTGCACAGCCAGTGACATTGAAGGCTGAAACGACCTCAAGGAGTAATGTTCTATAATGAAGCTCTTTCCGTGGCCTCAAATGCACCACTGAGTACTGACTGACCGCTGTCCCCTGTGTGCCGTTCTGCCAGGCCTGAGCACAAGCTGTGCTTTTATGAGCAATGTGGGACATTTACAGCTTTACAAGAATGTTAGGACCAAATGTTCTTTTCTCCTGAAAATGAGGAGCAAATATATAGGATCACAGAGTAGGGGCTGGGGAGCATCAATGAAGGAGTCTACAAAGTTAAAATAAGCAGTATAAAAAATATCTGCAACTTTTTATCTGGTCCTAAACTCGTTATGTTAGCGGTGGTTTCATCTCAAGATGCTTTTCATTGCTCGACGCGGAATTTCATTATGCGCAACATGCACTGTGATGATGCGTATACTTCCAATTCGCGTTTTGATTCCTCTCTCCCACTTCTTTTTCACTGTGTGTGTGTGTGTGTGTGTGTGTGTGTGTGTGTGTGTGTGCGTGCGTGCGTGCGTGCGTGCGTGCGTGCGTGCGTGCGTGCGTGCGTGCGTGCGTGCGTGCGTGCGTGCGTGCGTGCGTGCGTGCGTGCGTGCGTGCGTGCGTGTGTGGGGGGTGGGGGGGGGGGGGGGCTTGCATTACACTTCCATGGTGAGATTCCGATGGAGGTCTTTCATAGTAAATGACAAACTAAATCGGATCATATTATTCTGGTACAGGCCTCGATTTCAATTTGTCTCCCATTTTACCTCAAGGACAGAAAGAGGCAAAGGCGGCAAAATGGAAAAAAACACATTAAGTGAGATTGGAATTTTACATCCGATGCCTGGCATCCAGAGGAGGTGCGATTCAATTCTATCTCATGCCTAAGGACTTTTTCCCAAGCAATTACTCTTTCCTCCCAATTCCACTAAATGTTGTTTCTTTGTGATGAATCTGGTTTTCTTTTGTTAGGCCCCATGCCACTGGCAGACATGCAATCATTATGGAGGAGACACAGATTTCAAGCTCTATACCTGACTGTCTCTCTTTTTTCGACTGCGTGCCTGTCTGATTCCTCCTGTGCTGATCCTCCTGCATATCTGCATCTCCGTCGTTCCATCCATATTGGCTGCCAAGTGCCAACATCATCTGTCTAGCGCCCTTCCCTTCTGTTAGAAGGACCTCATCTCATAACACCAAGAAACAACTCATTCTCCCTCTTCACCACCGGTCCCCACCTCCCAGAGTCCCTTGCCGAATATCTTTCGTCCAATTTCACTGCACATTATTTTTTAATGTATTTGAGGACATCTTCGTTTCTTGTTCATCCTTATGATCCACAGGGTCACCCGGGCCACCCTCCAGGGGTCCAGCCAAAGGCTGTTGGTAAAGCTCTTAATAATCTCCCTCATAAAGTCCCTCTCATCTCCTATTAAAGAGCCTGGGACTGCTGCCCTTGACCCAGACGTAACTCTTGTGTCTTTTGGTAAGATGATTTACAGTTTAATTTAATGCCGATCCAAACCCAGGGGGAGCCTGCCGAGTAGTGTCATAAGAATGCTATGAAGTGTGTGTGTGTGTGTGTGTGTGTGTGTGTGTGTGTGTGTGTGTGTGTGTGTGTGTGTGTGTGTGTGTGTGTGTGTGTGTGTGTGTGTGTGTGTGTGTGTGTGTGTGTGTGTGTGTGTGTGTGTGTGAGTGAAGGGGCATAGGTGGGACAGACTGGGGGAGTTGTAATAAAGTCATATCTCTAGGCCATGGTGTGTACTGTGTAGCAGGAGTCTATAGGAGATGCAGAGCTCACAGGGAAGCATAGGCACATTCATCTGGGCTATAAACATTGAAAAACAAACTGGAACTGTTCAATCTATATGACTTTATCATTCTTATTTTGTTTAAATTGTACTGTTTGTATGGGAAATGTTAACAAAAAGTAGTAAAAAAAAAAAAAAGTATAAAAACTGAAACAAGGCTAAACATGTCTGATGGATGTAATTGTTGATGGGGGGGGAAATAATATTGTGTTCCTTCAATGACACATTACCGTTGACAATGACGAATGAATGATGAATGGGGCGACAATGTGTGTCCCTGTCAATACCAGTAGATTCTAAGAGACTCCATGCACTTCCTGGATCTTGATTAATGTAATTACATTGATCCTGCTAATTCCATTAGCGGAAGGGAAATTAACTTCATACAGTATTTATTACATGCATTGCCAACACAACACAACACAACACAACACAACACAACACAACACAACACAACACAACACAACACAACACAACACAACACAACACAAGATCATTAGAGGCCCTTCCTGTAACCCCCCCCCCCCCCACCACACACACACACACACACACACACACACACACACACACACACACACACACACACACACACACACACACACACACACACACACACACACACACACACCTCTCCTTGCGTGAGAATTAATGTTCCTTCACATTCTCATCCTGCTATTGAATCCCTATTTTATAGAAGCGAAGCAGATCTTTGTCAAACAGCTATGTATAATGGTACTGGTCGTTCCCAACTGGCGTCTTTCCAGTAGGCTGGTGCCCGACGGGACGACAGGCACAGGTCTGGTCGTACCAATTGCAACGGCTGCTGCATGAATTGCCGTTGTTAGAATGCCTGACAATGAAGCCATCAAAACTGCAGCGTCACTGGAGACACTCAGGCACTAATAGGAAAAGCCTGTAGAAAACCTCCAAGTTTTTCTCACATCTCACCAGTCAACAGCAGATAGTGTATACTGCATGCACAGTTTGCACACACGCACTTACTTACTCTGCATGTCCATCTAAAGTCCTATAGATCAGGGGTTCTCAACCCGTGGGTCGCGACCCCTCGGGGGGTCGCCAAATTATTTTAGGGGGTCCCCAAATTATTTTCAAAAAAAAAAAAAAAAAAAAAAAAGATTTTTTTTTTACATTTTATTTTCACGATTTTTCAAAAATAGCAGACCTACAAGCTCGTAGCGCGCCACTCGGTGGCGCGCTATGAGCTTGTAGATCTGCTATTTTTCAATAGCTAAATTATAACAATGCTTAAAACACCAAAAGGGGTTCCCGCCCAAAATGGTTTAAGGTTATTGTAGCAGTCAATTTATATTGGGGGTCGGGAGGGGTTGGGGCGGGG
>NC_136807.1:30076015-30091015 GCF_951216825.1 Electrona antarctica
GCGTGCGTGTGTTTGCGTGTGTGTGTGCGTGTGTGTGTGCGTGTGCGTGTGTGTGTGTGTGTGTGTGCACATGTGTACATGCGTTTGTGCATGCACACCTGCCACCACTGCCAAGACTAAACACAGTTCTTAACAAAACATGTTACATTTACAGAACCTACTGCATGTGTTGGATAAACTTAAGACTCCATATTTTCACAGCCTGAAATGATTTGGCTCTGAAAATAAGATCTGCGTGCAATCTACTGTACCATTTATAAAACATTCCAAACGGTTTAAAATGCGATCTTTGCAGTTTACTGTACATTTATAAAGCATGGTTTTCCTGTGACCGAGGTTTGGATTGGATTGTGATTGTTAACCCATTAAGATCTGAGGCCGATTCTGAGTATTCTAAATCTGAAAAAACGTAGGTTGCTACAGTATATCAGTGGTGCTCAAAACCTTTTCAACCTTGTCAAGGACCCCAAAATTATTAAGTATTTGGCCACCGACCCCCTTCTCAAAATACTTTGTTCCAGGAACTCCCAGAAGCAAAGATTAGAGTAAAACATTTTCACATAGATTCACAAGATAAAAAATATATAGCAAGCTCAAGCTATGAGGCCTATCTGCTATTTTTGGATGGCAAAAGTATAAAAGGACACAGATGCTTTCCCGGTTTGAACAGGTTAAATACTCTTTCCCTCGTTGAGGTTTTTCTCATGGGCTGGTTTAAAAAACGATGGAGGCGCGTACTTGGCTAAGCTCTGTCCTCTCTTTGTTCATGGATAAAACAGAAAAGGCAAACAAACACAAAACCCCCAAACAATACATACAAAGGAAATCGTGCGGCACACGCACTGCACTGAGGCTCTGTTTACTCCCTGTGTAGCACAAGCTATTTCACTGTGTGTGTGTGCGTGCGTGCGTGCGTGCGTGCGTGCGTGCGTGCGTGCGTGCGTGCGTGCGTGCTTGCGTGCGTGCGTGCGTGCTCATCCAAGGACTCACACAGTACATAGCCTACTGTGCATACAAACATACGTATACAGTATAATGCATTGGATGTTATGAGCATAAGCACATACATCCGCATGCATGTATGCATGTATGCATGTTGCATGCACCGGTGCAGTATGAACTCGCATAGCATATACACACATAAATATGTAGGGTACTACGAAAGTCAGTTTGACCACCTGCATGTCCTGCATGTGCATGCCTGTGTGTGCATGTTGTGGTGTGGCGAGGGCAGTGGCAGACCTCTAATCTAATCTTGCCTTAGTTGCACTAAACCTCCATCTTTACATCCCTCCTCCTCTCTAAACGTTTGTATTTGGTATACTAGGCCTTACATACAGAACTGACCTGACCCCTGCTCATTATGCTTTATTATGGTGGGATGGCTCAGGACAATATTACGTAACTTGCAATGGGCCCAAAATGGAACCATAGGGATACCCAATAGACATAGAAAGGTATAGACGCCTCCTTCGGCTATGGGGCGTCTTACAGCCAAGGAAGCCATAGAAGCTTCCGTGTGCGTTACAGAGCGGACATTTGAGTGGCAGCGTGCCTTCCGCACTTCTGCTTAATTGACTTCCACCTTGCCCGTGCGTCCATGCGATACAGGTCGCTCCAATGAATTGAAGCGGCCAATGAGTTTTTAGCTTTTTATATCTATGGGGATACCCATGCACCTGTCAGAGTACTTCAATAACGTGAAAGACACTTGCACACAAGCACCAGAGGGAGCTCCACTGACACGCAACCAAGATCTGGCACAAACATGGGGTCAAAGTTGTTCTACTGCAATGCCACCAAAATGTGGAATGCCCTTCGAACAAACATCAGAAAGTGTAACTTCTTCAAAACCACCATAAAAGAGCACCTGCAATTTGTAAATTGTCCTGGAGAAGCCTTCTAGCTTAACCCGACCACACACACAAACATATTTACTGTACATATTTCATTGCTACTAGTGTATATTATATATTGTATATTATATTATTTTATGTCTTTAATTGAATACTCAGGACCACAATTAAAAGTATTAAATCAATCAATCTCTCTCTCTCTCGGACGCATTCATTTCCCTTCAGGGATAATAAAGTATAATTAATCTCATCTCATCTCTCTCTCTCTCTCTCTCTCTCTCTCGCTCTCTCTCTGAATTGTATAGCCTACAACCTTCCTTGTCCCAATCGAATTCCAAGTTGGTTGCTCTCTGTTCTGACTTCCTCTGTGTCGCTCATGTCCCTGTGTTGGTTGTGTTTGTCAGCAGAGCTCATGTCCCTGTGTTGGTTGTGTTTGTCAGCAGAGCTCATGTCCCTGTGTTGGTTGTGTGTGTCAGCAGAGCTCATGTCCCTGTGTTGGTTGTGTTTGTCAGCAGAGCTCATGTCCCTGTGTTGGTTGTGTTTGTCAGCAGAGCTCATGTCCCTGTGTTGGTTGTGTTTGTCAGCAGAGCTCATGTCCCTGTGTTGGTTGTGTTGGTTGTGTTGGTTGTGTTTGTCAGCAGAGCTCATGTCCCTGTGTTGGTTGTGTTGGTTGTGTTGGTTGTGTTTGTCAGCAGAGCTCATGTCCCTGTGTTGGTTGTGTTGGTTGTGTTGGTTGTGTTTGTCAGCAGAGCTCATGTCCCTGTGTTGGTTGTGTTTGTCAGCAGAGCTGACATGTCCCTGTGTTGACTGTGTTTGTCAGCAGAGCGCAGCAGTCATTAATCACTGGTAAACGTACGCACAGGAGAAATAAGACACCTCGGGGGGCGGGGGCCCTCTCATTCTGTACTTTTTTGAACACACTCCAGAGAGAGATGCAGGAAAAACTGGATCACAGGTGCCGTACACACACACACACACACACACACACACACACACACACACACACACACACACACACACACACACACACACACACACACACACACACACACACACACACACACACACACACACACACACACACACACACACAGGACTGTGCTGTGCTGTGCTGTGCTGTGCTGTGCTGTGCTGTGCTCAGTGTGCTGTGCTGTGCTGTAAGACGCACAAATGTTTTTCTACATTATTTGTCACAAAACATAATTGTAATGTAACACAAGCTCACATTCAATGCATCAATACTGAAGCAACTGCTATGAAAATGTTTGCAAAATAGACATGTAGGCCTACATAAGTACATTACAGACATCTGTTAACACCCTCCCTTCCTAAAAATCAATAAAAGGCTTTAGACAAGTATCTACTCGCTTGTTCAAGTTCATTTGTCATGGAGCAATTACAATTAAATGTCCTGTGTTTACTGAGGGATACAGTCATGGATTATTCTATTAGATTATCTACACTGACGACAGCGGGTATTGTTTCCTACCCTATTCTGCACTGGTTCCGGGACCCATTTACTGGGTCGGGACTCGAGACTCATTTTTAGGCTCCCGTTATCTTTTGTTTCATATATTTTTGAAGGGACCAAGCCTGAAGGGCCTTGTCCCACCTGTCTTTTTTCAAACATTAAAGTCCATAGACTAGGCTGGCACATGACGTCATTTCTGAAAGTCAGATGTTGGATGGGCTAGCGCCCCTCAAAAAGAGAAAAGTGTTTTTTTTGTTTTGTTTTTGTTTTTTTTAAAGAAATCGAACAACAAATTCAGGTCAGGTGAAAATGGTTTTTCATGATCCCAAAATATCCAGGATTGTATTAGTGTAGACCAAAAGATGAGGCTTTTTAAATACTGTAGCATCATTGTTACTAAGGAATTTCCCTAACAGAGACAAAGATAGAGACAGAGAAGAGGAACAGATAGAGAAGATAATATAAAGGATATATTTCCCAACCCGCAGAAAAGAACCTAAAACTCTCCCATCACAGTCCATTCCCTGTCTCCCTCCACCTTCCTCCATCAACACGTGAAGAGGAGCCACAAAAACCTCTACTGCCTGTCAGCAAATCAACAGCCCTGTGACCAGCCAGAAACAAGGAGACACGGTTGAATCAAAATCGTCAACAGTTAGAGAATGTTAGAGAAACACCCAAGCATTTGCAAACAGTGTGACAAGAGTTTCAATATTTTCTGTCTCCTGGAGTCACACCTGCGTATCCATACTGGATCACTGTAAACAATGTGATAAGAGTTTCAGTCAGTTAGGTAATCTCAAGTCTCATCTCACACTGGAGAAAGACCATACCAGTTACTGTAAACAGTCAAGAGTTTCAATCAGTCGGGTCACCTGCAGTCACACCCGCGTCTCCCCACTGGAGAAAAACCTTACCACCGTCAACCAAGGTTATAATAGTTTTGGATAGATTTTTCATTACGCACAAGTACTGCGATCGGCTGGGTATGTCGGTGTTGTCCACCGTATGTCGGTGTTGTCCACCAGCCAATAAGGGACCACCATTCTTGATGACGTAACCAAGGTTACGTCATCAAGATTGTAAAACTATAGTTTAGTTTTAGTTCGTTTTTACTTTTTCCCCTAATTCAGTTAGTTTTAATTCGTTTTTAGAGCCGGTTTGCTAGTTTTTATTTGTGTGACAATGGTTAGTTTTAGTTGTTTTTCATACTTTGGGTTATAGTCCTCTGTTCACCACATTCCTCCCCATGCTCCATAATCTGTCTCCTTTCCTCCCGCTTAAACTGAGCAGATGCAGTGTAACCACAGGCCCCACGGCCACAGCTCCACCTCATCCACAAAAAATGGCCTACCTGGACCTGGCAATAATTGCTAAGGAAGATGCATGGCTAACGTTGTTTTCAGTCTCCCATGGCACCAGACAGGCACGCAAGGCCCAGCGAAAACAAAATGAATCAGTGCCTCCACTCCTAGGGGCGTGCATGTGACACATGGGCCTGCTCTGACGACTCACACACTAGCGTACAGCTCCCTGTGGTAGTGTCCCAAGATAACCCCCCTGTGCTGACTGGGAGCCCAGTATCAGGATATTGGCTGAAGTGGATGGAAAGCGTCCAATTGCTGTGGATGTAGCATCCAATTGCCATGAAAGGCGTAAGAAGAAATGGCACCCTTTTCACATTGGCCTATTATAGCGCCACCAGGAGACCTACTGTGCCTGACTTGGCAGAGACCTGTGCTCTGAGAAGCACTTAACGTCCAGGTCCAGTGTCCAGTGTTAAGGTGTTTTTGTTCCTACCTGCCCTGCAGAGCAAGTAGTTCTCAAGTTGCAGGTACTTCACCCATATAAACTTCTACTTGCCCTGCCTAGGGGTGCCACTGTCACTGTGTGTGTATAAGGATTATGGTGTATGTGAAGGAAAAGATTAATGGCAGCCCGGCTTATAAATGATATAACCAGGCAGTGGTGGAAAAAGTACTCACATTCACACATAAATAAAAGTATCAATACTGCAATATAGATATACTCTGTTATACAAGAAAAAGTCTGAAATTGAAAATGTACTTGAGTAAATATATTGGCATCAAAATGTACTAAATGTACCAAAAGTAAAAGTACTCATTATGCAAAATGTGCCATTTCAAGTTTTCAAAATGTATAAACAAACTAATAGCCAATCTACAAGCTTACAATGCGTCGCATCATGACAATATTGTGAGCTATTTTCGGCTATTTTCAAATTTCCCAAATGCAGGTTGAAGTATGGTCTGTAATAATAATAATAATAATAATAATAAACTTTATTTATATAGCACCTTTCATGTCATAAAATGCAACGCAAAGTGCTTTACAGGGCAAAAGAAGATAAAAACACAAACGTAAAGTAACAATTAAGCAAGCAAAAACACAGTGGCCTTAAGACAATAACAAACAATAGCCAAGAGCATAAAACAACAATAAAAAGCAAAAGAGCAAAAAATAGCAGTAAAACAGGCAAGGCAGCAAGAACAAACGGGTTTAAAAACTCAACTAAAGGCAAGAGTAAAGAGGTGGGTCTTGAGCTGTGCTTTGAATATGGCTACAGAGGGTGCCTGTCTAAGCTGTAATGGGAGTTTATTCCAGGCTGTTGGCGCATAGAAGCAGAAAGCTGCCTCACCGTGTCTTTTAGTTGCCATCCCTTTAGGCACCTCAAGCAGGCCAGCAGTGGAGGACCTGAGGGGGCGGCCTGGGACATAACTAGGTAGACAGTCGAGGAGGTAAGAAGGTGCAGAAGACCTTGCTTTATAAATAAGTAAAATAAATTTAAAATCAATCCTAAAAACTACTGGAAGCCAATGTAGTGAGGCTAAAACTGGAGTAATGTGCAGTGTTCTCTCATCTTAGTTCTATAGTTAAAATTCTAGCTGCTGTATTCTGAACAAGTTGAAGCCCGTCAGTTGTTTTCTTTGGCAAGCCAGAGAATAGTGCATTGCAATTAGGGGTGTCAAACAAAATCGATTCGAATTAGAATTTAGATTCCCGTTATGAACGATTCAAAATCGATTCATAATTTCCAAAAATCTAAAAAAAAATGATATATATTTTTTCCTGGTTACAGTTACAGGCATTTTCACTACATGGTGTTTGTGAAATGTAAGCTTACTCTAATCACAGTAAACATCATGTCTTCAGTCATTTTCAAGTTACTGTAGTCAGTACTAGTCACTAGGCAGGGCTGAGGGAAGTAGGGGTGCTGGGGGGGCTGTAGCACCCCCTCCCCCCAGGCACAGCCCCCCCTCGAACAGGAGGGGAAGAAAAAAAAAAGAGATAGGCCAGGCCTAATAAATATGCTGTATCACAGTATTGGCACCTTATCCTGGTTAATTGCCTGTGTCAGTTCGTTCATATAACTTGCGTGTGGAGAGGGAAAGTAAAGGCCACGTTTGCGTGTGAAAATGCGCAAAAATGCGCGTGCATGATGCGCGTGCACGAGCATTTTTGCGGCGCGCGCTATGCGCGCGCACCCCCTACTAGACGCTCAGCCCCTGCGAGTGTAAAGTACTTCCCGCGGGCCTGGTACTAGTCACTTCAGATCAGCACAGCTTTATTGTATTGAATCGAGAATCATTTTGAATAGAGAATCATTTTGAATCTGGAAAAATAAATGCTTTCGATTTTGGATCAAATTGTGACCCCAAGAATCGGAATCGAATCGAATCGTGGGACACCCAAAGATTCACAGCCCTAATTGCAAAATCGATAGGAGAGAAAACAAAAGCGTGACCCAATGTTTTTGCATCGTCCAAGGATAGATATGCTCTAATGCGTGCAATGTTTCTAAAATGAAAGAACGCGGTCTGGGTAACCTGATTAATATGCACATTGAAATTCAGTTCAGAGTCAATAATAATCCCCAGGTTCCTTGTAGAGTTATTTCCGACAGTCAAGTTACCAAGTCTGTTTCTACAAAGTAACTATTAACTAGTTTTCAAATAATTGTAGTGGAGCAAAAGTCAAATATTTACCTGAGATGTAATAGAGTAGAAGTAAAAAGTATGTATTGGAAATTGGAAAGTACGAATACCTCACAATTGTACTTAAGTACAGGGTTAGGTTTAGGTATGTACTCCACCGTTGGATGTAACTTTCTAATGTAGGGAAAGAGAGGCAGACACTAGGTATGGTTCCATTAACCCTTTGCGAAAATAGGAAGCGTATGTTCAATACGTCGAAAAAAAGAAAAGCGCATTGTCGGTCATTTCCATCCACTGATAAAATGCGACTCATGGGCATATGAAATAAGTTCATGAAATATGCAGTAGGTGGCACTGTTTTGCCAGTAAAGTGAGGCGCATGTAAAGTAGGCCTAATCCATGTTCACACCATTGATTTGATGCGCTTTGTGCGTGCTTTCAGTTTAACGGGCGGGACCCCATTGCGCTGTAATCTGATCCCTGGTCAGCGGCTGACCATACAGCATACGGCATCCATACAGTAGCGATCCAGATATCAAAATGATCGGAGCGCCCCGATCAACTCGGGAGGATTCAGACTTCAGATGGGAACTTTGAACACACTACACGATTATTTATGGGACGGATAGTAGTAAATTGGGACCTTATATGTATCCACAACATCACTCCTTCCCTAGCCACCCTCCCACCATTCACTCCACTGCCTCCACTGCCTTTTTATTTGATTTTCCAACTGTTCAAAAGCGATATAATGCGAGTTCAGTGCTTTCTAATTAAAAACCTTTTCCGCAAGTGTTTCCGTACCCAATTTGTGCATTTCCCTTTTTTCGATATAGGCCAAAATCCACCCCCTGCAAGTGCAAAAGTGTTTTTGCGAAAAATGGAGACTTATTCGCATTTTGAGGTGTTTCCATCCAGGAGTTTTAGCGCAAGAGCCTTAATACGCAAAAACACGGCTTACTGGAAAGACAGCTACTGAGACACTCTTCCAAGGTGCCAATGCTTCCATTGCTTTTACATCTGACCAGTAAGTGTTCATGACAATTATTGCGTGCTGTGGAATTCCCATGACAACAATATGTGAGGTATTTCTCAGGACAAACTTATTTATTCATATCTACATATCCACTTCTTGCTTAAGTCATACTGTGAGTTTGTTGACTTTTTTCCTTTGTTCTTTCCTTTTTTTTCCTCTTGCGTGACGGTGGTAGGGGAATTGGGTGGGGGTGTCGGGGGTTACCTAGAGTCTTTATTTACCCAAGCAGAAGAAATCGATGCCTCTCTGCCCGGAGGAGAAGTGTGTGGATCAATGGAAAGTAAAAAAAAAACCAACTGTGAGAAATCAATGTCTCTTACATGCTATTGACGGCTGTTTGGCAACAGGAGGAAACGATAAAGACCACTGTTTATTATTATTACTCTCTTTCCATCTTCCTGATCTCTTTCTTCGGACTCTCCGGAACTGGCTCTAATGTGTCCGTTCCGCCTTCCGTCAGTCTTTGGACTCCAGGATGTTAAGTTCTGCTCCACTCATCCCCCACTGCTGCAGAGGTAGATTTTTTCGCCACGCACTTAATGGACAGACTACACGCTGTCAGAGTGGAATCAGCAGAACACCAGGCCAGTGTGGAAATAACCCCATATGGTTCTTGGCCTGCTATACGGGGTCTCCTCCCAGTTGCACGTGCAGCAAGGACCTCCCTATAGGGAAGAGATACGCACAGGAGGAGCGTACTAGATTCCCGAACCACCTAAGCTGGCTCCATTCCAAGTCAAGGAGCAGCTGTTCTACTCCGAGTCTCTCACGGATGACTGAACTTCTCACCCCATCTCTAAGGGAGAGGCCGGCCACCCATTTGAGAACTAATTTTTTCGGCCAACTCCATTTGCATACCTGTACTTCCATGTTTAACCAATAGGTCGTATGTTAGGGTACCGCCCTGGTTCTTTGAGAATGGGTGCAACACGGCTCTGACAGCTCTGACAACAAGCACAATGGGTATTGTGTTAACGGGAGGGGCATGCATTGTCAACTTGCATCAATCCCAACCTCCAGCATTACCAATGAGGCCATTCTCCCCTCTGTTACTAGGGACAATGGCATCTGGAACTGCTCAAACCAAGCCTTTCCTGCAAATTCTCGGTATTGACATTGAAGTGCCACGTTCAGAATTCTGTCTTTTTCCACATCAAAATTGTCTGTACAGTACAGTACATCTGCAAATTTGACAGTGGAGCATTAACTTTAAGATAAAACGCTACAGTAGATGGCTTTAAAAGGCAGGAAAGCCTCTGGAAAACGTTACCTCAGCACTGAGAGAACTTACATTATTGGCAGAGCTGGCAGTCAATAATATCTGGCCAGAGTCCTTACGCAGCATTGGCCTTGGAAAGTACTGCAAGTGTGGTTCTGTCAATACCTTAGTCAAACAGTCCACACTTCCCCTTGAGACGTGCCAGGCTCTGGGCTATACAGGGGCCAGCCGGTAGGGTCTCTGTCATCGCACCGGTCCCATCCTGTGCTAAGCTGATCAAAGTGACAGTACTCTGTGGACCTGCAGAGATGTTGGTGAGGGGTGCTGTCACCCTGTCTGTCCCACTGACATAAACTCTCTCCAGGAAGGTAGAGAAACTGTGGGATGGTGGAGCAGACGTGTCAGTCAGCGCTGCGCTGGATGACAGAATAGCCCATTAGGACTCGGACCGACTTCACAGACCATTAGGGTAGGCATCACACAGCCATACCACACAGAACACTGAGTAATGACACAGTAGGAGAGAAACACAGTCAGGAACATGAGAGGAAGAGAGAAATAAGGAGAGGACAGAGAAAGAGAAAGAGGTAGAGAGACTGAAAGATAAAGCGATGCATCTTCACTCTTCACTCATTCATTCACAATATCATGTAACAATGTTGTGAATCCATATAGGTTCCTGGCAGTCTCTGTCTCAGTAATTCCATCGTTAATATGATACTGCGCACATTATACTGTAGCTGCATCTCTATCATGCTTTTAAAAGCAGTGTAAAAAATAACTAAACCGTTCTGAACCAGAAGATTTTCAGACATTGGAAGGAATATGTATTGTGCTTAATTCAGAGCCTTAACACCACCCAGTGAGCTCTGTTTGTGTTAAAATAGTGCATCACATAACTAGTCAAATTGTTGTGAACACATCCACAACACAATTTGCGTTTGCACTCTGCACCTACTGTAGCGACATGCGTTGCCATGATAGGGTCCTAAGAGTCCAGTCAAGATGTACACATTAATAAGTATTAATCTTTGTCCTCTTTGTACATGTGAGCTTCGATCTGTAATGCAATGTTCGAAAAGAGTAACAAATAGCTTCAACAACACTACAGCAATAAACCCATAAACCCATCAGCAGCCTAGTCTTACAGCTGTCTCCTCGTTAAGGTCTCTCCTCTGTATCTCTGTGTGGCCCAGCCTGTTAAAGTCTCTCCTCTGTATCTCTGTGTGGCCCAGCCTGCCCTCCAGTCATTACTAAATGACCTGAGAACCCAACAGTGGCATCAACATGCATCACTTCCTCTCTGCTTTGTCACAGCCCTCCCCAAGCTCCTAACGGACCTATTTACAGCACAAAGTGGACTGTGTTTGGCTAGACTTACAAATACTTTCCATCTCTTTCTCTCTCTGTCTCTACCTCTATACCGAGTCTGTTTTATACAGCCTATGGACAAACTGCCGGAGAATGCACTCGCTGTCCCTCCAAAACAGAGCTGTCTGGTCCATTGTAGGGTGGTTTCTTTAGCCATGGTGTGTGACTGTACAAGCTGGGATGAGAATGTCAAGTCATGCCAGGCTGTTAGGAAACATGTCAGATTTAGAAGTAATACTCTTCTAGCACCAAAACAAGACTTTAGTTTAAACTATTGTTCACTGTCTTAACACTTTTTTTTAATGAAAGTTCCCAGGCATTCCCCCATGGGATTAGATAAAAACCCACCTGAAAAGCAAAGAGAAGGAAAACAAACAAACAAAAGTGCAATGCTGAAAAGTGAAAAAAGGAAACCTCCAGATAAAGTGACATGGGGGGTGTAGGAGGGTGCATGAGTGAACCACCACTTTCTCAGAATGATGTTTTTATCTTTTATTTTGATGAATTACAGCACACACCATAAGGTAGACTCTCAAATTTCTCAAACTGAGAGAGACAAACTGAGCTTTCTGTTGTGACAGAACCCACCAAATGTTGAGCGATGCAGAGCCTCTTTGCTCGTATATTTATTCATGTTCTTTCTTTTTTTTCTACAAGACAAGCTCTACCTCTGACTGACCCCCTTCCCAGTTGTATTTACATTTTGTGCATCACAAAACTAGCAGTTGTTGCGGAGGAGTAATTTGGTGTGATGGTAGTATTTAGTCACACATCATCTTGCCATATCTCCAATACTAAATGAGAACAGCTATGGTGGATCAAGCAGACACGTGTGTTCGCACGCACACATGTGCACGCGCTGGCCCCCACACACACACACACACACACACACACACATGGCCTGGTTTACACACACATACGCACTCGCACACACGCACACGCGCACACACACACACACACACACACACACACACACACACACACACACACACACACACACACACACACACACACACACACACACACACACACACACACACACACACACACACACACACACACAGTACAAGATACTGTAGCAATGAGTGTGGTTTTGAGTAATTGAAGGGTATTGCGATCCTAGAAAGTGTCATAAGCCCATTCTTCACATGGTCATGGTGAAAACAGGGCTGTACAGATCTGTGATTTATGAAGCCTTTTAACCAGTGAGACCTTACAAGACCTCGAAGGGGATGAACTCTCTGGTTTGTTTCTGGCCAAAGAACAGCAGAATTGCATTCCTCTTATCAGAGCACTGCCTTTGACAAACTAAATAAATATCGTGTGACAAATTGCACTGTAAAAAGGTCTATTGGTTCGATAATGTAAAACAAATGTATGCATATAGGAGAATAACCGGTCCATTTACTGCGTGAACCCAATGGATCAAACACTGTGGGAGAGATTAGACTAACCTGCTTAGCTAACAGCTCTCAGAGTGCAGAAACCTGATGTCCAATAAATTCCGTTGTAATTCCTGAATACGTCTTTGGCTAAACAAGTGCAGCCAACGACCAAGTTAAATGCCATGCCATGCAAGACCATTGATCGCTGATCAACAAACCCAGAGCTGTAAATGAAGCATGTGTCATTGACGCAGCCAATTAATTCTGTCACTTACGCTGACGAGCATCTGCGGGAACGGTCCTCGAGAGTTTTCCGGCACGTTGACTGGCGGAATCACCCAGTCCCTCTTCTGCCTGCGCAGGCCCTTGGAGCCACTCAGGACAGGCCTCGGGAACAGGATGACCATAGGAGGGGATCCAAAAGTCTCTTTCTTGTCTTTCCTCTCAGCAACTTTGCCCTCTTCTTCAGTGACCTGCAAAACAGAGAGGAGACATAGCAAGTGATTGCTTAATTTAGCACACTTTAAATAGGAAACTGAGGGCAAAAAGAGGGTTATTAAATGGAGATTTAATTCCAATGTGAATATACATTTTCTCTGGGTACATGGAGTGTTTTTATCTAGCATCTGGCTCATTGGTTTTGGATCTGCACATAACTCTCCTCCAGAGAAGGGCGACGGCATAAACACAAATGTATGTACACATAAATATGAAAAATTGGTATCAAAAGTCACAGAGACCTTGCCATCCACAGCTGGCTGTAAAAAGACTGTTAACACGACTGAACTCCAATTTATAGTCCCATTCACCAGACTGAGCCAGCTGAACTATACCAGCCCCCCCCCCCCCTCCACACATGCACGCACGCACGCACGCACGCACGCACGCACGCACGCACGCACGCACGCACGCACGCACGCACGCACGCACGCACGCACGCACGCATGCACGCACGCACGCACACACAACTGTACACACACACGTTTGCACGCATGCACATTTGCACGCACGCTCGTTTGCACGCACGCTCGTTTGCACGCACGCTCGTTTGCACGCACGTTAGCACGCACGTTAGCATGTTAGCACACACGCACGCACGCACGCACGCACGCGCACACACACACACACACACACACACACACACACAGCCTCCAGGCAGTGCGGATTGGCAACCACAATCCTTTGTCTGTGAAAAATGTTCAGTCGGGAGGGAGCCTCTCTTTTCATCTTCTCATGTGCACCCGCCACCCACTGATCCAATGTCTAACAGTGTCACTATAGGTTATCAATCACAATATCATTCATCATTCATTCATTCATTCATTCATTCATTCATTCATTCATTCATTCATTCATTCATTCGTCCGTCCGTCCGTCCGTCCGTCCGTCCGTCCGTCCGTCCGTCCGTCCGTCCGTCCATTCATTCATTCATTCATTCATTCATCCATCCATCCATCCATCCATCCATTCATTCATTCATTCATCCATCCATCCATCCATTCATTCATTCGTTCATTCATTCATTCATTCATTCCAGCGTCACAATCATTCATAGCATAGCATCTGCATCATAGAACCACAATAACTCCAGATTCTAAATCAGCTTGTGCAAGTAGTAGTAGTTTCCCATGTGAGTACAGTATGTTGCAGGGGAAACACATGAATGAAAAAAGATACAGAAATATGAACCGCTGAACATACTAATGAAATACTGCTTTGTGATTCTATCATGGTGGTTATATGGAGCAAACCAAATAATGTCATGGAGAAAAATACAGTACAACGGAAATATACAGAGTGTGTGTCCCTGAAGGCAAGACTCCAGAGTGAAGAGATGCAGACATGCTAGCTCTCAGGTTCATGTACATGACTTATACATTGACACATGTATATCAAGGTTACATTGGAGGCCTTAAGTCTCAAGGCTGCTCTGTAACCATCTGCTGGGTGTCCCATGGGCTGTGGAGGATGTGTGCTGGATATCTAACTGATCCAAAGGTTACATCTGCATTGACATGCTGAGTCAACAGTGTCAATAATACTCCTACTACATTTACCGACACATCAGGGTTACCAAAGCAGTAAAGAAATGCCAAGAAATCAGCTGCAACTATCATAGCTCCAGCTGTACATCAGTCATAGCCCTGCTCCTCCCTGCTGCATCTGCAACACACTGTTGATCCCTCGCTCAGTTGCTTCACTTCTCACAGTGTTGTTGTTTCCATCGCTCTCCCCTCCCGGTTGGCAGGTCCTGACAGCTTGTCTCCATAACAGCTATTCATCAAGTGCTGGGATGTGCTTCATGCCAACTCTGACTGGGGAGGGCCTGAGAGATAGCTGGGTTACTGCCACCGTCTAATGATCATTACATCCTGTGTGTGAAAGAAGATCTCTAAAGAAGAAGAAAATAAAAATCACACCTGTGTGAAGTGAGGGGCGCTCTTATCATTGTACATCATCATGACGTAAAATAGACACTAAGCTTATTTGCTCAGACACTATGACGTAGAATTCTCCATTCATTGTCAATAGGAATATAATGTCTGTGTAAGACATAACATAGACACTAAGACGATTTGCTCAGACAAAATTCTCCATCCATTGTCAATGGGAATATAATGTCTGTGTAAGACATAACATAGACACTAAGACGATTTGCTCAGACAAAATTCTCCATCCATTGTCAATGGGAATATAATGTCTGTG
>NC_136807.1:30096015-30098034 GCF_951216825.1 Electrona antarctica
AAGGCCACTGAGCTGGTGCCATGAGCTTGACAGAATGTTCTCGACAGAATGTTCTCCCCAGCTTAACTTCTTTCCATGGATGCGAGTCTGTGCTTTTGCATTCTTGGTGTTTAGATAAGACCACAATCTCTAGCATCTTCATTCACCACCAGCTTGCAACAGTGAGCATTATTAACTGTTGCAGGAGTTCACAGTCACATTCATTAGTGGATACTTTCAGTTGACCATTCACCCAAAACATGAGCTCATTTAATGAACGTGCTCTTTGAGCCATAACAAATTAGCTGAATGATGGCTAAAGTTTTGTGAAGTGGCTCATAAACAAAATGACCAGTGGTTAAAGCAGATTTGGGATGGGCTTCTATAGGGTACTTAGGAGAAAAAACTGCAAAAGTGTCTCATATTAACATTAAGGTTTTCTGGTTGTTCTATATATATAGAATGCTACAGAGGACTGCCGGGGGACAGCTAGTGGACACAACAATAACTGGTTGTTCTATATCTATAGAATGCTACAGAGGACTGCCGGGGGACAGCTAGTGGACACAACAATAACTGCTTGTTCTATATCTATAGAATGCTACAGAGGACTGCCGGGGGACAGCTAGTGGACACAACAATAACTGCTTGTTCTATATCTATAGAATGCTACAGAGGACTGCCGGGGGACAGCTAGTGGACACAACAATAACTGCTACACGATGACAAATTACATATTATGGACCATAAATAATGGTTACTTTGAATGTCATGAGAGCTAAATCAACTCATTATATCTGGAATGTCATTAGCCACAGCAAACAAACAAAAAGCTAAACCGCAAAATACAATGAATTCAAAAATGTGCAGTGCCTTTATTACGATCATGTCATATAATCATATTGTCATCAGCTGGGCGGGTGAGCTGTGTGCTTTCCCCAACACTATTGGGGAGTGGAGTTTAGCGAACGGTCCATTTCACTGTGTTATAGCAACACGGTCCAGTAACAGTTACTATCCAGTTAACGTCGTCTATCTAGCCAATGAATCCAATGAAGTGCATTGTGCTTGTGTTGTTTAGCAGACGTGGTGTAGGAATCTCTACCAGCTCTTCCCCAATGGCAAGAGGATTGAGGATTGTCTGTCTGTCAGTCAGTCAGTCAGTCAGTCAGTCAGTCAGTCAGTCAGTCAGCAGTCAGTCAGTCGATGTCTGTCTCTCTCCACTTTAACTAATTCTTAGTCATTAGAACGATTTGGAGGTGTGTGTGTATGCATGTGTGTGGCATGTACACGTGCATACACACATGCGTGTGTGAACTTTGCCCACCTCATTGCCATTCTGTTGGGGTAACGGAGGGTCAATCAGGGCCAGCTGCACTACGGTCTCCCACACGTGTGCGTGTGGACTGCTGGCGGTCAGCTTGAACTGGACAGGTTCATCCAGGCTGTCGGCGTCTAGCTGAGTAAAGATAGATCCGTCCGTCCGCACACTGAAGTTGGGATCACTGCTCTTGAACACCACTCCATTGTTCCCCATGCAGTCATCAAACTTCACTGCAGAGAGAGAGAGAGAGAGAGAGAAACAGAGACAGAGAGAGGTTCAGATACTATGAAGAAACAAACCATAAATACAGACTGATTTGATTAAGTAAGTCATCAATACAGGCTCAATATCACAGATGCACGTGCGCACACAACACACAACACACAATACACACACACACACACACACACACACACACACACACACACACACACACACACACACACACACACACAACACACACACACACACACACACACACACGCCTGCATGCACACTAAGGCAGCATATATTAATGTGTCCTCTCAATGTATTGAGAGAAATTACAATTTTAATTCAATATGATGTGAAATGACCCATAACGGTGGTCCTACAAGATCCATGTTAATGAGAACGATTATCTCTATTCAATAAGCACTCTTCATTCCCTGGGGAAGATCATCGCTCTGCACTCTGTATAAATAAATATATCTATATCTACGCCCATTAATTACACA
>NC_136807.1:30098234-30153234 GCF_951216825.1 Electrona antarctica
CCCATGCTCCTCTTGTTTCAACACAGCCGCCCTGACTCCACTTCATTCAATTTGGCCTTTTAACCTGCCTTTCTGCGGTTATTGGGTGGTGGTGGTGTGGTGGTGGGGGGGTCCCATTCAGGATCAATAGCATATAAAATTCAATGATGGATTTGATACGCACCGTATAGGTTAGCTCCCTCGACTCCTACTGCCCCCCCAATCCCATATCACTTACTGTAGGGCCCACACAATTGGGGGGCCTTGAAGAGAGATCCTAATACACTACAGTCTGACCGCACGGCTAAAAAGCGACATAACAAAGTGCTGCAGGAGTAAAATAGACCATGACGAGATGCCAGTGTGTGTGTGTGTGTGTGTGTGTGTGTGTGTGTGTGTGTGTGTGTGTGTGTGTGTGTGTGTGTGCGTGCGTGCGTGCGTGCGTGCGTGCGTGCGTGCGTGCGTGCGTGCGTGCGTGCGTGCGTGCGTGCGTGCGTGCGTGCGTGCGTGCGTGCGTGCGTGCGTGCGTGCGTGCGTGCGTGCGTGCGTGCGTGCGTGCGTGCTTGCGTGCGTGTGCAAACAACACCCAGGCGTCTCCTGCGTCCTGGGTGCGAGGAGGAAGAGGAGGTGGGGGTAAATGTGGGGTGATCTGAGGAGGGCTGGAGAGACAGAGGGAGGACGGCTGTCTAGTATTTCACTAGAGAGAGAGAGAGAGAGAGGAGAGAGAGAGAGAGAGAGAGAGAGAGAGAGACATGTTCTGCCGCTCTCAGCACTTTTCCAGCACGTCTGGACCTCACAGGATTTGGGTTTGTTTTCACACATTCAAATCTTTCTCACTCGCCCTCACTCTCTCTCCTCCCTTCCCTCCCTCCCCCAGCCGTCTGCTTGCTTCCTCTTTGGAACCACCAATACTCTGGTGGCATTTGGCCACTAGTCCCACTCCCAAGGTCAGTGTGTGTACTGTGTGTGTGTGTGTGCGTGTGCGCGCACAATATTATGAGTTTGGAGAACATAAAAGAAGAATGATTCAACAGTGACATAAAGAAACGGTAATGGACTTTGGATAGAGGTTCTATAGAAATGCAGTTATGCAGACCATTTGCTTTTGTCAACAAAACAAAAATTATTCAGCATTTTGGCTTTTTTCTTTGTCCAGAGAAATGCATTTGTCTTGGTTATGCAGCAAGTGTGCAGTGTTCAAATGACAAAATCATTTCCATGTTGTTTACACATGCTGCCGTAGAGGAAACAGACAACATTAAATTGTTTTCCCTGGCCGGCAGAGAAAATAGAGGCTGTAATTATGAAATTGAATTAACATATCATCACATTTTAGAAAAAATTGGGAGAGCAGAAACTAAAACCAAAAATAAAATCAACAAAAATACTTTTTGCTTTAAAACCATGGAATAAAAACGATCATCTGCTAGTATATGCAGTAGCATTCTTCCTGAAAAAATCAGGCTGTGGGACTGGGGGTGGACTGGACTACTGTAGCTTGAGGCCAAGCAATTAGTGCTTCCAAAGTTTTCCTCAGACAGGAGATGAATGGAAGTTCACGAGCAAATGGAAAAACGACTGAAAACAGAAGCAGAGTAAACCAGAGCCAGAGTACTGTACAAAGCAGTCTGTCCCATTAACACCTTGCTGACACAGAATGAAATGATACACTAGCTCATTCACACTTTCATTGTCTTTGGCTTGTGAAATGACATCTCTGTGTATCGATTTCTTTGCTGAAGACAAAACTCTACGACGGTGTACTTCAATTATTGGAAAACGCAACACCCACAGGAAGAGATGTCATTACAATTCTGCCAGCGTTGAAACTGTAATCACAAAGTGATACTGCAACGGTCATACTTGTTAGGTGAAATTAAACTTCAGCTTGAGATCCTGAATTATCGAGCTGTACTGTAGGCTGCAAAAGTGGGCTATGCCGAGAGGTAATCAATGGGCTTTAAGACTGTCGGGTAAACGTTTCCTCAGGCTTGTAGGCAATATAGGCATTAACAAAACAAATCCCTGAGCATGACTGCATGCCTGAGTGTTTTAAAATGAGATAAACCTTTATTGATCCCGGAGGGAAATTCAGGTGTCATATCAGCGACAGCAGTGAGAACGACACACAGGAGAGGTACAATTAAGATTAAGAGTCACGACCAAACCAAGACAGAATAAATAAAGCTGGCCCTAGACACCTGCACTGGATCTCTGAATGTACACAATGGATTAGAGTAGATTTGATTATGACTCTATGTCTGTCAGTCAGTCAGTCAGTCAGTCAGTCAGTCAGACAGACAGACAGACAGACAGACAGACAGACAGACAGACAGACAGACAGACAGACAGACAATACACTGGTAAAAACATAAACTCCCTCTGCAGATATTGTTAACCTGTCAGGTAACGCACGAGCGCACGCACATATGTGCATGAATGGCTGCGTGTGCACTCGTGGCTGCAGTATTCAAATGCATAAGACTGTGTGTGTGTGTGTGTGTGTGTGTGTGTGTGTGTGTGTGTGTGTGTGTGTGTGTGTGTGTGTGTGTGTGTGTGTGTGTGTGTGTGTGTGTGTGTGTGTGTGTGTGTGTGTGTGTGTTTGTGTGCGTGTGCGTGTGTGTGTGTGTGTGTGGACCACTAACACTAATGTGCAAAGAGAAAAACATAAATGAGCGAGCTAGCAGGTTGCTCTGACAAGTCCTGTTAATGAGAACATCCTCTAGAGCCTTTTGGACTGTCAAGAGAATCCAGAGGCCACGATCATCTGTTCAGCTTGGAATACGCTGTTGGAAGGAGAGAAAGTTGCACAGTAGCAGAATGCCTGCACAATTAGACCATACCATCTGCACACAAAGTGCTAATCTGTAGCTGGCCTTCAAACAGAGAGAGAGAGAGAGAGAGAGAGAGAGAGAGAGAGAGAGAGAGAGAGAGAGAGAGAGAGAGAGAGAGAGAGAGAGAGAGAGCGTATAGGGGAAAGACGATCAATATCGGGATGCAGTGTGTAACAAAGACCAAGAAACATCCTCGTGCACGCTCCCATAGCACGTGCCATGCATGTGCTTCCCCTGCAGACACTTAACGGGAGCGAGCGCTGCTACATAATCAGTGATCATGGCGACCGTGTAAAGGCCTATTCATAGTCTGGATTTTCGGTGGTGAGGTGACCACCGGAGCTGAAATAACGTTGAGCGGTGGTGAGTAAAAACAGAGAGAAGGGCTGGAGCGGTGGCGGTGGTTTGCTCTTCACCGTGGCTCGTGACGTCATGTTGTAGTTCGGTGGTCACCCCACCACCGAAAATCCAGACTATGTATGAGCCTTAAGAGAACGTTTATTTTACCTCGACGAACTCTACACCATTTCATATTGCTTTTGTACCATTCCTTTGCCTAAGTGTGTTTTGTGTAATCCCTGTTGTTATTGCAGATATATTCTGCTTTGTGTGACTTTGAGTCATTGTTTGATGTGCCGATCTACCTCTGTTGACTGATGCTGTTTAGGTAGATTTTTGGGATGGACGGTCATCATATCGGTATCAAAATATATCGGTTTTAGCCGATCCTTTTATAATAATGATGTTGTTGAGGAAAACTTTCGCACACCTAGAGTAGATGCTTAGAAGCAGGTGCATATAAAGCAAGTCTACATCAATGGCAGTCGGCTGAAATAGGTCATCGGTGACCATAACATTGCCTATACTTATGATCCTCTTGTACCGAGCATATCAACAGTGTGCAGACGTTTTCTAGTTTATTAATAATAACTATTATGATGAAAAATAAAATTAAAAATCACACCTGTGTGTAGTGAGGGTCTGTTTGATTTCTCAGATTCTACACTGATTGGCTAAGATTGCCTTCCAAAGTCTTCAGGAGTGGCCCGTTTTGTACAAAATGCTGCACAAGTCCTGCTCATCCAGAATTCTATCCTCAGAGATGCTATGAGTGATCTGGCTCTGCATTTCCTCAACAAAATGAAGAAAATTGTTGCAAAAAACAAACAAACATGTTTATATCACTCCTAAACATTTTGCCAAACATCACACACACTCCTATCCTCCTGGTGGAGACCTGTGCCCAGAAGGGCACTTTTTCTAGTTTATATTATTATTATTATTATTATTATTATTAATAGGGTAATGGCGGTTTTATGGTGTTATTTAGCACAAACCAAATCCGGTAAACCACTGTTGTAATGAGATGTATAGAGCAGCTGTGGGAGTATACAGCAGCTGCATTTCTCTCAGTGCAGTGACATTCTGTGATTATTTGCCATAATCATATTACAAAATGTATCATTTTCGGAAAATACAACGAGACTTATTGGCATTGAGGAGGTGCGTCAGCTAGGTCAGGAGGTAACAGGGGGTGCACGGCCAAAAAGGTTTGGGGACCACTGGATTAGGTGATGTAATGATGTAAAACAAACGGTGTCAAAAGAAACATTAAATTCTGTTTATTGTTAATGGGATTTAATGTTTGTGTTAGGGACAACACAAACATTAATTTCATTGTCAATGGCATTTTTAAAACAAACATTGAACTAAAAACAAACATTAAACCTGTATACTTTATAGGAGGGGCTAGCTATGTTAGTGTGCGACGTCCTCGTGATCGATGCCTGTGTGTTGGTTCCCAGAGCACCAGTTTGCTGGCTGGCAGTTCTTAATGCCTTTGGCAGTGTCCTGCTATTGTCTCATTCTCCTGGCTGCTATTTTCTGGCTCACCCTTGGTATTCCCTCATACAGAGTCTTGTTAGTAACATGTACAGTCTTGCTGATAAGTACTGCACGCCGCATTCTGGTGTAGCACCCGTCAAAGGACTTCTGCAGGGTTGGCTTCAGGGTCCAGCATTCACTGCCGTATATAGGACAACAGACTCCACTGTTGCGTAGAAGAAGCTGAGTTGAGTTGAGTTGACAATAGTCACTGTAATGTATATACACCTTTATGAAATTTCTGAATCTGCATGTGTATGATAGTTGATACCTTACTGTTGTCTTTTACTTGTATCGATTGCATTTGATGTATATGGCCTGTATATTGTTATGACCTGGCTCTTGGGCCATAACAAAGGAGGAAGACACACGGCTGTTTAAAAGTGCACAAACCAATATTTATTTACCATATAAACAAACATATGAATCAAACAATATTAACGTCCTAAGGTGGGGTGTGGTAATCAGTAGTGTAAGTGAGTGGATGTGTGGTGAGTGTAGCGTGGGGTGTTGAATGGCACAAACAAGTGCTGCTGCTCTCATGGAAGGAGAGAGAGAGAGAGTGAGGCCAGCCAACTCCCAGCCCTTTATAGAGCACACTGGGAGTACTGGCCAGGTGCTCCCAATGCACTGATTGGCAATTCCTCAGGACCTGTGGGAAGCAAAGACCTAGGCCTACAGGAATACACAGGCCCTAGTAGGCCAACTACAGGGGCTGTGACAATATTCTGATTTGTTTCAGAAACCACACACATACTGTATATCTGTAGGCTGTGCTTATTGGTCACCGGTAAATGGTTGAACTCCAACATTGCATCATCCTTGTGTTCTGACTGACAACCCAGAGTGAGTGCAATCTTTAATAACCATATATGCCTATCCTTACATCAACAGAGAGGTCAGAGGTCACAGTGATGGTGCTCTAAAGGCCTATTCATAGTCAAGTTTTAGTTGCTAAGTTGACCACCGTGGTGGTTGAGAAAACTACAATGACGTCACGCTGTGGTGATGAGCGACTCACTGCTCACCTGAACACATCTCTCTGTTTTTACTAACCACCCTTTCTGTGGTCAACTTATCACCTAAAACTGGAATAGAAAAAAAATAGGCCTTAAGAAGGGACAGTATGGATGTTGAGAGGAAGAAAGACAACCCGCAACACTCCAAAGAGTATTCTTATAGGTGCATCCTCCAGGAAAATATATGTTTTAGAGCTGTATTGCAAAGAAGATAAGCTCTTCAGATTGTACCAAATACTGTAGCGTATCAGAGAAAGTGGAACATCTGTGTGTTTTATTTTGTATGTTTACGTGCTTTGTAGACCTATGCCTTTGATCCCATTGCACCATACTGTACATGCACTTGCCAGTGTCTGTGTGTGCGAGCACGCTCCCATATCGTCCAGTTGCCAATTTGGCTGTAGTCAAGTCACCTACACCTGGCTTAGTGATGCAAAGCCAAATGGCTACACATGAGAAATGAAAATTGCAAAACCGAGGCTTAGGGATGCACAAGACACTTGGCTGTGTAGCATTACCATGATTCATCTTCGCAAAACTCCAAAAGCTCCAGATAATCGCTTTAGCTAATCCTCATATGCATTGAGCAAACAGCCATGGAGAGAGTGATGCCTATGCCTGAGGAGGGGGCGGAACTAGGTGATGGTGCGTGGTGGTGCAGGTACAGGTGCAGGTGGTGGTGGTGCATGGTGTGTGTGTGTGTGTGTGTGTGTGTGTGTGTGTGTGTGTGTGTGTGCGTGCGTGCGTGCGTGCGTGCGTGCGTGCGTGCGTGCGTGCGTGCGTGCGTGCGTGCGTGCGTGTAGACTTAGGATGTACCCTGTGGTGAGGTCATGTAAAGATTGTGAATAATAATCAGGCACAAACACAGAAAGAATAGTCTGAAGCCATTCAAAGTTGTGTAAAACATAGCCATGGAGAAGTGCACAGAGAAAACAAAGTAATGACTTAAAGCGAGGAGAGTGATAACAGAATGTAGTGTTTGAGGAGAGCTCTCTCAGCCTGTAGCTATAGTGCATTAGGCACAGATCAGGCACCACCACTGAGGCTGGCCATTAACAGCTCCCACACTGTTAATGTGGCGTGCATTACAACCGCACAATGACTTATGATTTCCATTAAAGAGCAAATGACTCACTTCACAGCTGGAAGTAAAGGGCTACATTGCCACCACTGTTCCATGTCCTTTCTTATTTGTGCCCATGCAACGCTCCACTGCCATTCCTGTCTCAAACTCCCCAAAGGATTTGTCTCTTGGCGTGCATGTGGAATTATACCCTCTTGGCATGCACATTAATGACACTGTAGGCAATCACATTAGGAACAGCCATGAGCTGTGCATCAAGGTCATTACAGGATCTGCTAAATGAAACAACACCCCGGTTTTCCAGTTTGTCTTCATTCTCACTCTCGGCCATACCACAATTTTGGCCGTGTTATTCATGACATGTCACACTGTGCGATGGGGAAAAAAAGGGTAAAACAACTGAGTGAGTTGAATTGAGTCAACCTGTGACATCATACGTACGACAAGACCAATGTCAGCCTATTGATTGATTGATTGAGTTCTTTATTGACAAATCACAAGTTGTCCCCATGGAGCGGCGAGCGCACACACAGACGCATATGCACACACAGACGCATATGCACACACGCACACACGCACGCGCACACACACACACACACACACACACACACACACACACACACACACACACACACACACACACACACACACACACACACACACACACACACACACACACACACTTTCTTTGGAAAACTGTGTGGTTAACACAACATAAATTAGCATAGGAGGCGGGGCTAAGTAGCTCAGATGAAGGACAAGGACTCTCAAATTAATCCAGTGATGTGACTCACCAACGGACTGGTGACATGCGGAAACAGCGGTCGGAAATGTGGTCAAACATGCGCTGCTCCCGTGCTTGCGGTTAGGGTATAGGTTAGGGTTTGAGGTAGGATGTCGGTCTAATGACAGTCGGACCAATACTATGTCTAAACTAAAGCCTGTACACACAGTCACAGTCACAGGCTGATTTCTCGTAATTAAATAAAAAATAAATAGGGACCAAGAATATTCCCCTGTGGGACACCACAGAGGTTGATGTGATTTTGTTTCAACCACAGTGGGTATGGTCTTACCCACTGTAGTATACAAACTTACCAAGGTTAAACATGCTGCATGGGAGAATGTTTAACCTTCTAAAACAAAAAACAAAAGGAGGAAAATATGGATATATTTATTCTAATTAGCAGCCTATTAAAGACATGAACATAGTGGTGATTTTCATTGTCCTTTTACCAGCCTTGGAAAACAATAATATATATATATTGGTAGATGAAGAGCTCTCTATTCCTATTGCAGCCTCTCCCTCGCTCTCTGCGCGACTCTCTCGCCCACACATTCTATCTCTTCCTCTGGGGGCCAGTGGGCTAGCTGTGAAATGAATGAGAGAAGAGGCGTGGGCAGACAGTAACGCTAAGATAATGACGACGTTTTGTCAGTCCTCGCCTCGAGCGGTGTCTCTTGGCACATGAAAGACGAGGTGGATAGCAGGGTGCCGTGCTAGGAGTGAGGCGATGCGGTTGCAAGCATACAGGGCTGAACATAATGCGTGCGTGGAGACTGCGGGTGTCCACAAAGAAAGAAAGAATCCAGTATGGCGCAGTTTGATTTGGTCGTTTAATCCACACAAAGACAAGCCCTCAGACCATGTCAATGAAATGCGGTCCTCCACGGGCACATACCAAGGGTCACAGACAAAGTCAGAGAGAGAAGGATGAGGCTGGCAGGGCGCTGCGTATGAGGCACGCGGAACTAGTGGCAAGCAAACTGACACTGTGAACCCAGGGCAAAGCCAGGGAGGCAAGAAAGGCACCACCTACGTAGATGCACTGCGGTGCGACAGTTTAGCTAACACTGTAGAGCTCAAGACCCTGATGCTAGATACAAAGGAGTGTGTGGAGGGCGGGCAGTGACCCGGGTGTCCCAAATTGGTATTGGTTAGACCGCCGCGCGCACATGCAGGCAGTGAGAAAACTGTGAGCAATTATGGAGACAAGGAAAGTTTCCCTCAAATAAGACGTAATGAGAAATACTACCCTCCCAGTGTTTTCTGTCTTCTGCTATCGTTTCATGACCCAGTGAGTCAGCCCAGTGACCTCCACCTCTGCACCGCATCCCTATTTTGCTAACAGTAACTAGAAGAGCCGTGAAAGATATTCCTCTGTGCTTTGCTGCATTTCTCACTACAGAAAGACGCTAACGTCACAGTAACGGTAGTGATACTAATTACCACCGCCGTTCTACATCAGACAAACAAACAAACAAATAAACAAATGGCAAACATTAAAACTCTACTCTCTGGGTAGCAATGAGCCTCATTTATTTTGAGTCGTACTGGAATATTATTTGTGACTGAGCGTGCCCTTGCTGTGCATCAGACACCCGACAGATGCTTAGTTACGACTAAGCCGCTAAAGATGATAATGGTTGTGCAAGGAGCGAGAAGGGGGATGGGGACAAAAATCATAAAGTGCAACGCTTTGAAAACAAATAATTAGATCTGTGACAACAGAGCACAATAAGTGTGTCAGCAGGGAGGGAAGTGCCTGCATAGCCTGAGACAGCAGCACAGTGCACTCTTCTTAGCAAATCTCTCATACATTAAATTCAATGACTGAATTGTCCACACAAACGCCCAGTACAACTGATGATGCTGGGATGAAGAAAAGAGAAAGTTTATTTTTCACAATTTCAATGAATAATAAGGGCAACTGCTATACAGAAAGTAATAATAATACAATTACTGGTGTACAATTGGAAAAAGAAAAAAAAGAAAGAAAAAACCTGTCTGAGCCGCCTGTTATAGCCTATTGCGTACTGAAACACAACAGGCCAGAGATGAAAGTCTTGTCAGTGCTTCATTCGTCCACTAATTAGGATGCTGGCTGTATACTTTATACACTCTCTGCAGTCTGTCTGAGTCATTGAGGTCACAGAGGTCAGTGGATAGAGTCATTATTAGTTCTATTACACTTTCCCTCTTGACTCGACAACTGAACCTGACTGAACCCCATTGGTCATTCATAGATAGATAGATAGAGTTTTTATTAAAGTGTCCTACATCATACGATGCCCAGCCCGCACGGGCTTACAAGACACTCACAAAATTGTACATATATAATGATACATATACACAAATAGACAGTTACTCATGGATACATCGTTCTCCAACGTAACCTTGCCCATGCCTTCTTCAGCTAGGAACCCCTGTCTGACCTCATGATTTTGTTAAGTGGATTCAGTAAACCCTCTCCCAACTGCTGTGACATGTGACCCATGGTCACACACACACACACACACACACAATATTTTGCAATATTTTACACTTGAGACAAGGCCGTTGTCGGCCTTGTGAGCTCGCTCTCATTTGATTTATAAACGACAGGTCTACTCTATACAACACACTCGGGATCATATAGCAAACCAAGTGGGTCAATTACAAAAAAAAATAAAAATAAATCCAATACACATTACCGCAAAATAAAGTACCAGCACTTGATCATGCACGCATCAGGTCAGGAGAGTGACTGCATGACATTGACATGTGATAAGGCTGGGTTCCCAACTGCTGCATGCACACACCAATAGCCAATGTTAGCTCTGCTCAAGCGAGGACATGTGTGCGGAAGGGTGCTCTCTATCAGACCCCGCACTGACTGCAGTGGCAGTTGGCACCAGGCTGACCGGCTATGCCTTTCTTTCTTTTTCTCTCTCTCTCTCTCTCTCTCTCTCTCTCTCTCTGCATTCTCCGGCAGCGGCCTCTGGTTTCTGGTTTAAGGACGTCAGTGTTTTGTACCATACAATTGTAAGTACAGAACAAAGAATGTTTGCTTTCGCCATTTTTGTAGGTTAGGGTCAGGGGTAGGGTGTCAGCATGGCTGGTTAAAACTCACCCTTGGCTCCCGACATGCGTTACTGGTTAAAAATCACTGTGGCCTCCCTGTGAGGTTAGGGTTAGAGTTAGGGTTTGGGTGTCGGACTTATGCGGAAACCCTGCCGTGGCTTTTGGAAAATGCACTCGCCCTCTCTCCACTCGTTTGTCCCATTGATGATCCCATTGGTCTTGATGATAGCAGGACAAGGAAGGGCGAAGAACAACGATGGGAAGCAATTAAAAGGAGCGTTGAGAGGTGAGGAAGGTTTACCAAATGATTAATGTCGGCCAGCACTCAATACAATGTGTGGAGCTACGAGTAACATAGAGAGCACAGCGTTCTCCTTTAGGACTGGGAGATAAATGTATAAAAATTACGATGATGGCATTTAAAATAATGACATAATGCAATTGATCCCTGATCCCTCTCTCTCATTCTAAAAGACCAGGGGTCCTTAAAGTTTCAAAAAGGTTTTTTTTCCTCGTTTTTTTTGCACAGCCTAAAATTCCGACCTCCCATAACTCCGAACTAACACTATACCAAACCCTAACCCTAACCTCCGTCTTAACTGGCCACGTAGGTCGCTAACACTAACCTCCGTCTTAACTGGCCACGTAGGTAGCTAGCACTAACCTCAGTCTTAACCGGCCACGCCTCAGTTTTAACCGGCCATGCAGGTCGTTAACTAACCTCAGTCTTAACTGGCCACATAGGTCAGACTAACAGCAGGTCGGACTAAAGGGCAGTCCCTAAAATGAAACTGTATCTGAACTACTGAACTGCTCTGTTCGGCCTGACGTTGCAAAGATAAATTAGCGTAGCATCAATTACTTCCCCCACATCCTAGTACTATAGAGGGTATGCTCATAAAGTGATTGGAAAATCGAGTGTATGGGCTGTCAAGGCCAGAAAGTCGTTTTTTGCCACTCAGTAGGCGTTACTTCCGGGTATGATGATGATGTCACACGCATACCCTCAATTATCACTCTCATCTTTTTATTTTTTCCTTTTGTCTTTTTCAGTGTCTTGTATAAAAAAGAGAGAAAAGATAGTGTTAATGATAATGTGTGTAGATGCATTGTCAATAAATAAATATTTAAAAAATGTTTTTTTTACGTGCTATGTAATTAAATGCAAATATAAAGTAACAGTGTCAGGTTGCAGCTATTTGATGTACTGTAATGGTGATCTCTAACACTTTTCAAAAGATAGCAAGATTGTGATGGCTGCTGACAGCACTTTAACAGATTTAATTAAATTTGAAAGCACTGTTGTTGAACAGCCCAGTCTAAAGTAAGTCTCCCAATGACATTAAGTTGTTTTTACATAACATTTTAGCATGTTCAAACTTAATTGTATAAAGTATAACAGGCTTTAGTGTGTTCATTCGTGTTTTTTGTATGATGCTAATTTTCTTATCGCAGTAGTCTGGATCGAATGGATAGATAATGAGCATGTGCTGTACTGTGTGTTACCTGAGCCGCCATCGCAGCCACACACACGTGCCGCACATGCGTGGCACGTGTGTGTGGCCACGCATGCACGCATGCATGCGCGTCCACACACACACACACACACACACACACACACACACACACACACACACACACACACACACACACACACACACACACACACACACACACACACACACACACACACACACACACACACACACACACACACAATAAGCCGTTTTCATACAATCTGTCCATTCAGTTGCCTCACAGTCTGACAAACACTTGTTTATGCCGCTATAAAATGGTGAGTTTTTGTCTGGAGGAGACTATAGAGGAGAGGAGGCGAGGAGAGGAGAGGAGAGGAGAGGAGACTATAGAGGAGAGGAGGAGAGGAGAGAGACTATAGAGGAGAGGAGGCGAGGAGAGAGACTATAGAGGAGAGGAGGAGAGGAGAGAGACTATAGAGGAGAGGAGGCGAGGCCGTATTGATAACAGGCAACTGGGTTCATGTTCATGATGTTTCTCTGTGAGCTCAGAGGAGACAAATACAATAGCCTTTGACTATGAGAGTGCCGGATAGGAGTTTGTTGGCAGCAGAAAAGGATTAGTCTTTGCCTCAATTACCAGATGTAGATGTAGTGATTTGTTGTCTGTTGCAGGAGACGTGCTGCTGCTATTTGGCTGTGGCTATATGTGCCTAATGAGGCCCTAGGGACCTCCCTCCTCAGGACTTCACTGACCAGATGAAAGAGCTAGTCACTGTTGGAACACAACCAACACCTCGCCCTGCTTCTATCCTCTCTCCCCTAAACCCCATTGGCTTTACAACTGACTTTTACACAATCATCAAAGTTACGATGCCCCCCTGCACACTCCCATGACGGAATGTGAATCATTCTCTATCTCCTCAACCTACAGTAATAACAGCACAGAACCTAGATAATTGTGTACAAAATACAACAAGCATAACTGATATCTGCTGGGTCGAAGCGGCCATTCTAATGGTGACTTTTCCCAGGTCAAGCTGGGGCCACGCTGATAATTAGGGCCGGCCCTAGGCAGCACCAGTGGCTAAAATTATAGCGCAGTGACAGAACAAACAGTTGGCAAAATTGCAACTTCACATGTTCAGTTGTTCATAAAACATGCTAGGTTCTGCACAAAATAGGTAGCCTGGATTCCAGCCTGATTCGGTGTGCCGCGGGTTCGACTCCCGATCCCGACAGCCTTTGCTGCATGTCTTCCCCCCATCTCTCTCCCCATTTCCTGCCGGCCTACTGTCTGTCCCTCCATAGGAAAATGTGGAATGGAGGCGAAAGCCACAAAAAAAAATGAGAATCCACCAAAGGCTTCTTATTGGTGTGTTGTGCGGGTTGGTCGGATCAATGCGCCTACTGCTGTTGCCCTGCAACGTCCACTTATCATTCACTAAGCTCATACCCCACACAGCCGGCAGATTTTTTGTACTACTGAATCTGACATAGTGGACTATTGAATCAAACTATGGTTTACGTTTTAACCGTAGGTTTCACTCTCGAGTCTCGAACTGGCGCTATTTTTATTTTTTTTAGAACATTGAGAAAAGCATGGACAGAGTGGCGCTGGCTGATGATGTATCAGCAATAACGTGGCAAACATGAAACACGTTATGAAATACGAGTCAAACAGGACAGATTGAGTAGTGAAGAGACAAAACAAATCACAGAACGCAACGAATCGGGCTGGAAACCAGGCTACAAAATAGGCTCAAGTAGACCTAAAGTTAAATCCCCTTTGCCATGCATCTCTCATTCTCTCTCTTTCCCTGACGTTCTCCCTTGCTGCTGTTGCTGCTTTTTATATTCATAATTCATTCAGATTTTAATCAAAACAAGCTTTATTCACGGCCGATAACTAACCGTTCAGCTGCTCTTATTGAAGCATGAAGAGAGTAAAGTGAATTCAGTCTATACATAAGATAGGAGTTGGTTGCTATTTAGTTTAATGATTCCCTCTATAGCCAGAAAGCCCTCTACAGGATACATGCGTTAAATGCTGAAACAGCAATCTGTGAATTAGAGATATACCATACATCACACACACACACACACACACACACACACACACACACACACACACACACACACACACACACACACACACACACACACACACACACACACACACACACACACACACACACACACACACACACACACACACGCATACATAATTCAACGAGCTGCAATTAGAAGCAATTAAAAGCACCTCAGACACAGAATCAATGCCAGCATGCTAATACAATGTATTGCCATGGCCAAGTCAACAGAGGCGATTTCCAATTAATCCTGCTCAGCAACACTCCAGTTTGGAGAACAAATTACTACTGGCATTACTTGAAGTGTCTCTCACAGGAGTGTTCTGGGGTGCAAAATCACCTACAGTATTCACCCAAATACACCTACAGTATTCATCCAAATACACCTACAGTATTCACCCAAATACACCTACAGCATTCACCCAAATACACCTACAGTATTCATCCAAATACACCTACAGTATTCACCCAAATACACCTACAGTATTCATCCAAATACACCTACAGTATTCACCCAAATACACCTACAGTATTCATCCAAATACACCTACAGTATTCATCCAAATACACCTACAGTATTCACCCAAAATCACCTACAGTATTCATCCAAAATCACCTACAGTATTCATCCAAATACACCTACAGTATTCACCCAAATACACCTACAGTATTCATCCAAATACACCTACAGTATTCACCCAAATACACCTACAGTATTCACCCAAATACACCTACAGTATTCACCCAAATACACCTACAGTATTCACCCAAATACACCTACAGTATTCATCCAAATACACCTACAGTATTCACCCAAATACACCTACAGTATTAACCCAAATACACCTACAGTATTCATCCAAATACACCTACAGTATTCACCCAAATACACCTACAGTATTCACCCAAATACACCTACAGTATTCATCCAAATACACCTACAGTATTCACCCAAATACACCTACAGTATTCATCCAAATACACCTACAGTATTCACCCAAATACACTTACAGTATTCACCCAAATACACCTACAGTATTCATCCAAATACACCTACAGTATTCACCCAAATACACCTACAGTATTCACCCAAATACACCTACAGTATTCACCCAAATACACCTACAGTATTCACCCAAATACACCTACAGTATTCATCCAAATACACCTACAGTATTCACCCAAATACACCTACAGTATTCATCCAAATACACCTACAGTATTCACCCAAATACACCTACAGTATTAACCCAAATACACCTACAGTATTCATCCAAATACACCTACAGTATTCACCCAAATACACCTACAGTATTCATCCAAATACACCTACAGTATTCACCCAAATACACCTACAGTATTCACCCAAATACACCTACAGTATTCACCCAAATACACCTACAGTATTCACCCAAATACACCTACAGTATTCATCCAAATACACCTACAGTATTCACCCAAATACACCTACAGTATTCATCCAAATACACCTACAGTATTCATCCAAATACACCTAATGATATTCACTGACACAAACCTACAGTAGTCTAGTCACACAATACACAATACACAGTTAAACATAGATCCTAGAGATCACTTCTTAACAATTTAGGTGGCAGTCAATGTACAGTGACAGTGCACAATCTTTATAAATACTTAACTATGACTATATGCAAAGACCAAATGTCTCAAAAGAAAGAAGAGAGTCTCTAGGCTAATTTCACCGACTACAAGGAAGAGAAATAAAGGAGTCTTATTGTGAAGAGCCACTACAGGAAGTCTGATAGTTAGTTTTGTTTTTAGTCGGGACAGTGTATATTAATGAACATTACATTAAAAATGCAGTGTAAATATACCTGATTTAGCAAAGTTACTAGCTACTTGTCGGTGCTGGGGATAATACATTTTTGGATCGCTCATATTAACTGTTTTAAACCACCATGAACACCATGCACTGTGAAAGTACTGATCATCCGTTGCAGTAGTGTGTCTAATAGAATGTTTTGCTATACTTGTTGGTCAAGAGAGTGACTGCATGACCCTGCATGCAGTGGCAGTTGGCACCAGGCTCCCCCGACTGCCTCTCTCTCTCTCTCTCTCTCTCTCTCTCTCTCTCTCTCTCTCTCTCTCTCTCTCTCTCTCTCTTCTCTCTCTCTCTCTCTCTCTCTCTCTATTAGTGTAATGGAAACTTCATAGACAAAATAGTACAACAATCATGGCACCCCTATAATATTATATCTAATATTTGAGTCTGTGCAAACAGACCACTAGTGTACTAGAATGCTGTGATCCACTGGGAAGTTCTTTATCAATTAAAAGGTCGGGAATGTCTGAATGTGTTAAGAATCTCAGAATGGAGCCATCACTGACAAACCTGCTGGACGTGGCTGCACCCTTGGGATGGAATCATTCTCCTGCCTCGCACAAATAGCTTCCGATGAATTAACAATGAGCCCAGAGACACAGAAGCCATCCCATGTCAAACTTGGACTTGCCGGAGGGGGAGGGGGTTAGGGGTGAGATCGTGGGCTAGAGTCTGGGGGACGATGGAGCAATATCTGTCTGCTGAGACACTGTCTGCAATGAGCTGCTCAGTATAGGGACAGAATGACATTATTCTGCATTATTCTCTATTCCCCATTTTATGCCCCTTAATTGTGATCCCATTAAAAATCTTTGTTAAGGATTCCATTATGAGCGACTAAGATGATGTGGGCTGACTCCCCGTCCAGAGAGAGAGAGAGAGACAGACAGACGGACGGACGGACGGACGGACGGACGGACGGACGGACCGTCCCTGTCTGTCTGTCTGTCTGTCTGTCTGTCTGTCTGTCTGTCTGTCTGTCTGTCGTGTCGCCTGTATCGATTGCATCGCATTAGCCCAATGTTGCTGTTAAATAAACCATAACCAAATCATTTCACTTGAATAATGTTGACAAAACCGCATCGGAGCAAACGTTTGGGCTCTCTCTCTCTCCCTCTCTCTCTGTGTGTGTGTGTGTGTGTGTGTGTGTGTGTGTGTGTGTGTGTGTGTGTGTGTGTGTGTGTGTGTGTGTGTGTGTGTGTGTGTGTGTGTGTGTGCGTGCGTGCGCGCGGAGAGAGACGGAGAGTTATTTCATGAAAATCAAGATTTAACGTCCTGTCTCACTGCAGCCCACGTAGGCTACACTACACGCTGTCACAAACATTTCGCCGCCTGTGTGTGTGGCATGCACCGAGAGAGAGAGAGAGAGAGAGAGAGAGAGAGGCGTCCTCTGTGTCGGAATCGCATCATGTCGGTCATCGTATCATGCACGTGCGTGAGATGTAAAAATGATAAAATAAAAACAAATGAATATCGGGTCTTGATCGCATCTTGGTGAACTCTTGCAGTTTGTGATGCCTAGTCTGCGACCAATCGTTTAGTGTGAAAGCCACAAAGATATAATGACAGACGATTTTTTATCGTCTGTCATTATCGCCCATAGCGTTGGGAGGAAAGACTGCAGATGGAGCCATGAGATGTGTGGTACTATACATAAATGTACATCAATGTACATATTGTACACCAATGTACACCAATGTACATCAATGTACACCACTGTACATCACTGGGTGGCTGCAGTTGGAGTGTAATCAGAGTGTCATCATTCAGGGTATACTAGGTGGTAAACCAGATGATGGAGGAGTCTGTGGTATTGTCCAGCTCCCTCCCTCACTGCTCCCCGCTCCTGTTAAACCCTGATAGTGGAGCTGAACAAGGAGGAAAAAACTGCAGCAGCTCTAATGCCACACATCACTATTGCAATGGAGAACACTATGGCATGACTATATGTGTTTGTGCGTGTGCAAAATCTGTAAAGATATGCACATTCACTGTTCATACTCACATATGAATCTGTCTGAACATGGCTGTTTTTTTTTATTATTTTGTATGTTATAGTTAATTATTTGGGGAAATGTCAAATGTTTGTAAACCGCTGCTCAAAACTGTGGCATATTCTAGGTTCCAAATTCAAACTAAAGACAACTCAACACACTCATTATACTGCAACCTAAACCATTAGGTCGCTTCAGAAGGGCAGAACGGACGTAAAATCAGGGTCTGATGTAAGTTTGCTCCATAGAGATTTCCTTGAAGATAAAGCAGATGGCTATTAGGTGAAACAGGCTGCACCCCAACCCATCTGAATGATGTGAATTGAGATTAATTGAATAGACTCGCTCTGATTCACTTCTAAACTGTCCTTGTATAAGACCTTAGGAGGTTAAAGAATTACCGTGTGTACTCAAACAATTAAGTCTTACTCCTGCCCGGATGCTATCAGATCTACACGGGGCAGTAAACAGAGTGAGATAGGACCCAAACGACAGAATTAAAGCTCTATAGGACCGATACCTTGGTTCGTGTCTCTTCCTCCTTTGCAGATAAAAACACCAAAGCTCCAGCCTCACATTTTAAATCCTGCAGCGAGCGAAATGATCTCTAAAAGCTTGTTTCACATGTGAATTTTAGATCACAGAAACATGTATGAACTGGACAATAAAGCATTTACTGTGTTTGTGGGAGAAGTGTAAGAAGTACAATTGTTTGTGCAGAAGCTTTTAAATCACTGGTGTCAAATTGGTGGCCCACATGCCAAACCTCCAAATCTGGCTGAGGATGGGGTCCAATCTGGCCCTTATGATGATTCCGCTCACACTGGCTACTCGTTGTTGGCCACAAGCTGGGCTGCAGCTTGTTATGTCAAAACAATAGAGGCAGTTACCTTCCCCCTAACCGCTCCCTACTGACTGTACCTGTGTCCTCCTTGAACAATAGACGACAGTGGCCTTGTTCTTGCTGCTCTCACTTTGAATACAATTCACCATTGGGAAAGATAACTTTGTGTTCTCTGAGTTAAATGACAAACCTACGTGGTTCAGATATGCTCCTAAGATGTTTCAAAGGAATTAAACAATGCCACATATGACGACACTAGAGACGTTACACAGAGCACATTTTTTAAGTATACAGGAAGAGGGTGAGTAAAAGTGGGTGCAATAGAATAGTTTCAAGCTTAATGTTAACGTGCAAGGCCGCAACACGCTTGTTATTGAATACTACAACAGCATTCATGTCTTTCAATTGAAATTAGGGGTGTGGGAGATGATGTCATGTCATTGCATGTATACATTTAGCATGCAGTCTATGATCTGAACTAGTCTGGGGAATGGACTTTGAGGTAAATAAATATGTAATGCTGTACTCGATGTAATATGTGTGCAATGTTTTTGAGTGGTGCAACCACTCCAAGGAACAGCAATGTCCGTGTTAACCTATGTGTTGGTTCACCTATGTGACTATGTGACTATGAGTACCAGTAGGGGCAAAAGTGGCGCTGTTGTGCCAGAAACAGAGAGCGAGAGATAGTGCTGCACTGTTGCCTGCTAATAGGGACTTTAAGCAACGACTGTTTCAGGACGCTGTCAAAATCGTTAAGCAAACAGCCGTCGGCGACGGCAACATTGGTTCCCATGGTGACGTGTCTATGCAGCATGTGTCAAACATAAACACTTTTTTTTTAAAACACCCCGTCGCGCGTCAGCTAACTTGCCGATATTGCTTAATTCTTACATGCGCTGGACATGATCAGCAGTGGAAAGAGGAAGGTGTTGGAGCAATCTGTGTTATTCTAAAACCGTTTTAATAAACATGGTTAATATGACATATGGTATTAGTGTTATTTCTTCATTCAGAGCATGCCAATACATTACACAGCATAAGAGAGGTGATGGAGCAATCGGTGTAAATGTATGACAGCTATAATTTCAATAAACATGGTTATGACATGGCGTTGTAGACACTACGTGTAAGTGTAGGTTCTCCCGTAGTAGAAAGGGCTGCGACGGAGAGCAGTTTTATGTATCGAGCACTGATCCATTTCCGGTCGCCGTAGCCGACTGCCGTATCCGTCGTTGCTTAAAGTCGCTAGTGACAGAGAGAGAGAGGGGGGAGAGGGGAGTTGCACCACTCAGTTCACACGGGTGTGATTTTCTATTTTAACCGGTTGCTCAGTGATGCTTGCAAAGTCTGTTTGGTTTACAATGACGTAGTATATGATACAGGTTTTGGTGGGGAGTGACACTGTCAGAGAGAGATAAGCAGAATCTAGACATGAACATGGAACTATTTTTTGGGCGTAGTGATATGGACACAAAAAACATAGTTCCGTGTGATAGAGGGGTAAAAAATGAACGAAAGTTGCACTAATATTTTAGAAATAGGTCAACAATACAAATGGCGTTAGTTTTGTGGATTAATTTACTTTTAATGCGTGGCCCCCTGTGCCCCCCACAAAATGACCGGAACTACTTCACCAAAACCAGAGCAGAACTCCCACCACGGGACTCGGGCAATCAATTAATATAGTTGCAACCACTATATTATACATACTGCTTAAGTTAAACCAACCAACGAAGGAGGGTATAGACACTATATACTGCAGTTCAAAAAGCACCCTGGCCACACCACCTGTCCTGGTGGAGCTCTGTGCTCCACAGAGCGCCCCTTTCTACTTGTATTAATCAGTGAAAATGGTGTCATCTTGTTCTTTGAGCAGAGAAAATTGGATTTCCATCTGAGCGCCAGTAGGGAGAGGGAAAATGAAGATAATGATGAGAATAAAATGCACTCTTTGTTCATGCTAGTGTCTTTTTCTGTCCCCCCCCCCCCCCCCCCCACGCACACACGCACGCACGCACGCACGCACGCACGCACGCACGCACGCACGCACGCACGCACGCACGCACGCACGCACACACACACACACACACACACACACACACACACACACACACACACACACACACACACACAACAGTATGTCAATATCATGTATCATGTACACACACACACACACACACACTCACACACACACACACACACACACACACACACACACACACACACACACACACACACACACACACACACACACACACACACACACACACACACACACAGTATGTCAATATCATGTACACATGCTCGAGACAACAAAGAGTATGTTTAAAAAGTTGTAATCAATGTCAAATTACAGATAAACATCTATAAAATACTACTATAATACATGTTTGCAATAATGCTACAAACATATGAACAAGGGAGAAGGATGCACTGTTTTGCACAGCAGCCAGCCAGTGTATTCTCTCTCTATGATGCTGGCACCTACAGTGACAGATTGTGGGCCTGCAGAACTCTGTCACATGTTATTTAAGATGACATGACAGCGTCCTTTTAGCAAACATGGACCACAGCCTCCCTCCCATGTGCACTCATAGAACCACTTGTACAACCAGACACATAAAGTATGCGTGTAAGTTATTTGATAGACAGACATAAAGAGCATACTAATCTAGTATGCCTAAACATTGTGAGGACATACACGCACACATGCATGCACGTGCACACGTGCACACGGCCACACGCATGCACGCATGCACGCACGCACGCACGCACGCACGCACGCACGCACGCACGCACGCACGCACGCACGCACGCACGCACGCACGCACGCACGCACGCACGCACGCAAGCACGCACGCACGCACGCACGCACGCACGCACACACACACACACACACACACACAGCAATGTAGCTGTCTCCTGGGTCACATCTTTCTCTGTACAATGATCCTTGTTAAAGATGCAGAGGCGTTGGTTGTTTTGTAATGGCGACCATAACCACAGACGTTAGTCTTAGTGCAGCTCAAGCCTCCAGTCTGCTGGGACAGACACTTCATACACTGCTTTATAGCTTCATGACCATTAGCACGTCTGTTAGACTGACTAAAACCTCATCATTTACCTGACAAACACTGCCTCAGCTCATTCTATATCCATCTAACTATCACCTCCATCATTTGACACCATCGTCTCTCTCTCTCTCTCTCTCTCTCTCTCTCTCTCTCTCTCTCTCTCTCTCTCTCTCTCTCTCTCTCTCTCTCTCTCTCTCTCTCTCTCTCTCTCTCTCTCCCTCACACGAACGAACGCAAGCACACACACAATGGTCGTTAAGGTTGATAAGATCGTTTCTGACCGCAATGGAGGCCTGCCGTCTCAAGCTAACTTGAGCCACGTGAGGCACCACCGAATGAGATAAAGCAAGCGAGTTGCCATGCCGAATGTTGCGAAGTTCGATTGAGTGGACTCAGGGCCGTTCGTGTTGCGACAAGACAGGCAGAGAATAGTAAATTATTTTCTGGTGAGAGCGTTTCCCCCGACTGCCACTCAAAGTGGCTACTGGCCAATCACAGCACGTCCTTGCACAACCCGTGTAGGCTTTCAAATGATGCGTCTAACCACCGTCCCTCCATCTTTCTGCCACCGTCACACACTGCTTCCTGCTGGTTTGGCTGTCTGCCTTTAAAGACTATAGATAAATAGACGTTACAGAAAAATAAAATAACAACCCCTGCATGTTCACCTTGTATTTTCTGTCAAGGCAACACCAAAATACTCTAAATGAGCTCAACGCCTTATCTCTCCCTTTTCTCACACGTCCTAAGGGATTAACGGAGTAATCAATTTCCTTCCTCTGTAAAACGTGATTTTTATAGATTTCAGCTTGTCCTCCGGCTACTTAAGTCATAATGAAGGCCTTTGAAGTTCCATTCAGTCGGCTGGTAGTGGAGCGACACAGTAGCGTTGAGAACAGAGCGAACAACAGATCAGAAGCTAACCAATAATGAGAAGAGTGAAAAGGAAAAGCAGAATGATTGAATGCCAGGATCAAATGGATGCTAAAAGGCTGCGTTCAGGGTGCACACCACTAATTGTTTGGAATGCATCCAGCAGCACAGAGCATCTTTAGATCTCCTCCAGCCAAGTCAAGGCCCGATGGAATAATACATCTGGGCTCTAATAAGCAAAACCAGCCTCAATGCTGCTACCTCTTTGCTGTGGCTAAACATATGGAGGCATTCTGACAAACATACATCAGTTGCTAATGGTGCAATTGTATTGTCCTATACGTTAATAGACTCTCTGAATGCTCCGCCTGTGGTTCTACATCATGCAGTGTTAAATGTATGAATACTATACCACAGCTACAGTATACTCAGGATACTATTTCAAGTGTGCTCTCAAGTAATGTCGAAATACGTCACAACTGGGCCAGCCGTCTGGTTCACATACACATTTTATGGATAATTGAAAGAAAGACGGAGGGCATTATCTGCCATATGGCTGCTCATCTCTTAATTATTAAGCATCTACAGTAGTTGGCTGTTACCAATTCCGAGGAAGAGACACATAAGATCATTATTTAACATCATCAAAGCAACTTCTTTCTATTCAGTATTTTTCTCGTTGACATCCCTGTCTGTCTCTGAAAGTGGTTGTGATTTGCCTGATTGTGATCACATGACCAATTTGTGTTGCATCCAGAATTCCAATTTTCTCATATGAATAATGTACATACCTTCTGACAACCAGGGGCAGGCCTACCGGGGAGGTATGACTTCACCACGGCCCGTGACTCCAGGGCCCCAGCCGGCCAGATGATCACACAGCGTTACACAGTCACAACAGAGACCTTTACTTGGTCACACTTTGCAAGCCAGGCAAGGAGCCCATTCAAAGCATTAGCGACTTTAAGCAACGACGGATACGGCAGTCGGCTACGGCGCCCGGAAATGGATCAGTGCTCGATACATAAACCTGCTCTCCGTCGCAGCCCTTTCTACTACGGGAGAACCTACACTTACACGTAGTGTCTACAACGCCATGTCATAACCATGTTTATTGAAATTATAGCTGTCATACATTTACACCGATTGCTCCATCACCTCTCTTATGCTGTGTAATGTGTTGGCATGCTCTGAATGAAGAAATAACACTAATACCATATGTCATATTAACCATGTTTATTAAAACGGTTTTAGAATAACACAGATTGCTCCAACACCTTCCTCTTTCCACTGCTGATCATGTCCAGCGCATGTAAGAATTAAGCAATATCGGCAAGTTAGCTGACGCGCGACTGTTTGCTTAACGATTTTGACAGCTACGGCGACGGCGTCATAGCCGCCGTACTTCCGCATAGCGTCGCCGTCCTGAAACAGTCGTTGCTTAAAGTCCCTATTATCTCTCAGCATGCTACAAATGTCTATCTGCATCCTGTAAGTTAATAGATAAAATGTTGGGGGGGCCTGATCGTGCGTTCATCCCCCCGGCCCGGTACCGTGTTGTACCGCCACTGCTGAGAACACATGGAAGCTGCGACATCTACCAGTTTGTAGCTCTGTTTTTGCTGTGTCGCTAGAACTCTTCAGTCCATATATTAAGACCATTCACTCTTAATGTGTCTCATTTCCTCCTTCCCATCATCATTCTCATTCTATCCTTTCAATTTTATAGAGTTCTTTTTACTGACAGTGCTTTCAATCTCGGTCTTCTATCCCTCCACTTTACCACTCTCCTCCTGTTCACCAATTATTGCCTACAGTCTCTCTCTCTCTCTCTCTCTCTCTCTCTCTCTCTCTCTCTCTCTCTCTCTCTCTCTCTCTCTCTCTCTCTCTCTCTCTCTCTCTCTCTCTCTCTCTCTCTCTCTCTCTCTCTCTCTCTCTCTCTCTCTCTCTCTCTCTCTCTCTCTCTCTCTCTCTCTCTCTCTCTCTCTCTCTCTCTCTCTCTCTCTCTCTCTCTCTCTCTCTCTCTCTCTCTCTCTCTCTCTCTCTCTCTCTCTCTCTCTCTCATATAAATGCCTATAGTATACTAAACCAGTTCATCCATCCCCCAAAAATGAAAAAGACAAAATAACAAAACGTTCTTATTTAATCTGTAATCTGCTCTGCTGCAGCAAGTGAAAGTTATTCACATTCACATTATGAGAAACCCCTTATAGGCCAGTGAGTAAACGATCAAACATTGATGAAACAAGGCGATCATTGTGTTCTCTATGCCCCAGGAAGGCTGGTGAGGTGACATTAACACACTTTGAATTAATGACTGACAGACAGACAGACAGACAGACGGGCGGGCGGGCGGGCGGGCGGGCGGACGGACGGACGGACGGACGGACGGACGGACGGACGGACGGACGGACGGACGGACGGACGGACGGACGGACGGACGGACGGACGGACGGACGGACGGACGGACAGACAGACAGACAGACAGACAGACAGACAGACAGACAGACAGACAGACAGACAGACAGACAGACAGACCTGGTGTGAGCAGGGTGAACAAAGGACCTACAGTATGAACAGGCCTTTCCTTCTTAAGGAGAGACATTTCTAACATCAACTGTCTGCAGAAGGGGGGAAATAAAGCAACAAGACAATTCATTTTTCCCCACACACCTCCTATCCCTGCATGTCCCCCACACACCTCCTATCCCTGCATGTATACCTCCCCCACACACCTCCTATCCCTGCATGTCCCCCACACACCTCCTATCCCTGCATGTATACCTCCCCCAGACACCTCCTATCCCTGCATGTATACCTCCCCCACACACCTCCTATCCCTGCATGTATACCTCCCCCACACACCTCCTATCCCTGCATGTATACCTCCCCCACACACCTCCTATCCCTGCATGTATACCTCCCCCACACACCTCCTATCCCTGCATGTATACCTCCCCCACACACCTCCTATCCCTGCATGTATACCTCCCCCACACACCTCCTATCCCTGCATGTATACCTCCCCCACACACCTCCTATCCCTGCATGTATACCTCCCCCCACACACCTCCTATCCCTGCATGTCTCCTATCCACACACCTCCTATCCCTGCATGTCTCCCCCACACACCTCCTATCCCTGCATGTATACCTCCCCCACACACCTCCTATCCCTGCATGTCTCCCCCACACACCTCCTATCCCTGCATGTATACCTCCCCCACACACCTCCTATCCCTGCATGTCTCCCCCACACACCTCCTATCCCTGCATGTATACCTCCCCCACACACCTCCTATCCCTGCATGTATACCTCCCCCACACACCTCCTATCCCTGCATGTCTCCCCCACACACCTCCTATCCCTGCATGTCTCCCCCACACACCTCCTATCCCTGCATGTATACCTCCCCCACACACCTCCTATCCCTGCATGTCTCCCCCACACACCTCCTATCCCTGCATGTCTTTGAGACACACCTTGTCATAGAAATTTAGACTGCAAACATATAATAATACCCCTTTATTGCACTCTGATGTTATCTTATCTGTGACACCCCTGTGGTGCTGTTTTGGTTACTTTGTTACTGTCCCAAATTCCTTAGGGCTATGTGGGGGTTGTCTCTTGTGGGAGTGAAACTATAAAGGCTGTGAGCCTATGTTAACTTTTGGAGTCAGACTGGGGTCTTCCGTTGCATTGAATTGGTCATGTAAGTTCCTGACTCCTTACTCGAGTAAAATCCTAATACTTCCAAACTATGAATCCTTGTGTTGCCTCATTATTATGTCTTCCTGAGCATGTGTCCCACAGATTTGCATAAAATAAAATAAGTATGCCCACATGCTGATAGCTTGTGACAGTGATTGATTTGATGACATTCAGGGGCCATCTCGAATGAATGCCCGGCTCCGGTTAGGTGTGGTTAATGACATATTACTCGCATTGGTTTTCTTTCTTTTTCAGAAATGAGTGGTTAGTCTGCTGTCCGCGACGTGTCCACGCTGATGTCCCTATGGGGGATCAAGTGCTGTTAGCACTCTGGACTCTGAATCCTGCGATCATGTGCTCGGGAGCCGTTTCTGAATGATGTTGCATCACCTGTGCGGTGACAATTTCTGGTCTTTTGGGAGGCTTTGACGTGTGCAGCTGTTCTGTCAAATGGCCGATCTGCAAGCTCACGACATGTCTGGAGCTTGTGGATGTGATGCACATTGTGCTTGAGCTTTGTGCTTTGAGCTCTGTGAAAGAGCTACTTCCGGTTTGGATTGCTCTGTGCGGTGTTGACCACATGGCACCTGCAAGTGGACAGTTCTGAACGGACATTTTTTGGTGCTGAGATGTTTTTTGTCTGAGGGCTACGACGTTTTGCTATATGTTTAATTTGGCTTTGCCTTGTTTTGTTTGTTGTTGTGAAACTATTGTACCACTGTGTATCGTAGGCCTTGTGTGCGGTCGCTCATAGATGAGGGCCATGTAGGAATTTTCCCTGTTTGTCTAACCCATTGGGTTCCAGGTTTTTTTGCCTACATCTGCGATGTACTGTGGTGTTTAGGGGTTTTTAAATGTTTAAAAGTGGGGTAATGTCATAGAAATTTAGACTGCAAACATATAATAATACCCCTTTATTGCACTCTGATGTTATCTTATCTGTGACACCCCTGTGGTGCTGTTTTGGTTACTTTGTTACTGTCCCAAATTCCTTAGGGCTATGTGGGGGTTGTCTCTTGTGGGAGTGAAACTATAAAGGCTGTGAGCCTATGTTAACTTTTGGAGTCAGACTGGGGTCTTCCGTTGCATTGAATTGGTCATGTAAGTTCCTGACTCCTTACTCGAGTAAAATCCTAATACTTCCAAACTATGAATCCTTGTGTTGCCTCATTATTATGTCTTCCTGAGCATGTGTCCCACAGATTGCCATAACAACCTCCTATCCCTGCATGTCTTTGAAGAGAACACTTTGTTCAGCTGTGTTGTTACATTATCAGCTGGCAGGCAATTTATTTGACAGAATTTCTGGGGGAAAAGTGTAACATGCAACTCAACGTACCTTTGTCTCATCCCCCTTTTCTTGGTTTCAATTACCTTTCTCTCTTTCTTTTTTATTCTCTCTAAAACGGTAGTAGTTGTGGAGTTTTTTTTAGTTGTATGGGGGTCCCTGGTACAAAATATGTTCAGGTAGGAACCACTCACTGATTTAGATGCTCAACCCGCTCAGCGGGTCTTGCGTCTTGTCGCCTAGCCATCACATCTGAGACGCACTTGCACACACACACACACACACACACACACACACACACACACACACACACACACACACACACACACACACACACACACACACACACACACACACACACACACACACACACAGCGTGGCGGTAGAAAGAAGTGATGTCCCTGGAAGTATCTGTGTCCGTGGATTTGTAGATGGCAGAAGTGGTAGAAAGAAGTCTTATCGGTGGTGTGTCTCACGACGATTTAAGGGGAGGGGCCAATGGAAGTGTGAGTTAAAAGAACAGATCTTCAAGTAAACAATGCATCGAGGCGCAATGCGTTGTTAGCTTGTAGACCTGTGCTGGAAATGTGTGATGTATATTCCATCAAAGCACGCCTGGAAGTAGTCTGCAAAAGTATGCGGCAATAATGGTGTTTCATGCAACCTGTACATCGTGCAAGTACATAAACGGTGCGCAAAGCAGCCTATGTTATAGGCAGAGCACTGAGCTAGTGTGCAAATTGTTAGATGGTGGATTTGTGTGGTATGAGACCCTCCCCAGCGCTGACTACGACCGCATACATACAAGCTGCCAGGGTACAGGCTTCAATTAGGCAGCAAGATAACTTTAATAGCACATTTTGCCCATTCAGCGGTTTAACACACAGCAAAATTGTTTAGTTGCAAACACAGTGCAGACAGGACTGCTGTCTGGAGCACTTTGAGATCTGCTGTTCATGGAAGATATGCATGGCTTAGCATAACGTTATCATGAAAATGAATATGCAGTGGATAGTAAAAGGCTTGGTTGACTTTGAAGTTAGGTAACATTTTCATTAGGCAAATTTACACACAGAGAAAATATATAGCCATATATGAAGCGTGTCTTGAGGGTACAGGGTTTGATGAGGTGAGATCAACATTTGATATGGAATGAATTCTGTACTGGTCAAATATGGAGCGTGTCTTGAGTGTACAGGGTTTGATGAGGTCAGATCAACATATGGAATAAATTCTGTATTGGCCGTATATGGAGTGTGTCACGAGACGCCTCGTGCAGGTCATAGTAAACTGCGACCTACGGTCTATGTGTATGGTATACAGTATATACAGTCTAGGAAAATGACCATGTTCAAGTCAAATATCAGCAAGGAATGGGCCAACTTCACCTCATTGTCCACAGTATTCTCTTGTGGTATGTCAGATGAAGGGGGCTTTTCTGCTGTCCATATCCTTGTACTATCAGTGGATAAATGACATATAATATCCAATATGGACATCTTAAATGACAACATGTCAGATGGATGTCAAAGCAGTATGTCATGTCCTCTCTTCCTCGCTACTCCTCTACCATCTGTACCCGCCGCAGGTTTGAGGAAATCATATTATTCCACTTAATAAAAATGTTCCTTGAAATGAGTGTGAAAATCTTTCAGGGCTAACCAGTCAGCTACAGCTTGTAAGGTGCAAGAAGAACATATTATGCTCTCTCTCTCTCTCTCTCTCTCTCTCTCTCTCTCTCGCGCGCGCACGCACGCACGCACGCACGCACGCACGCACGCACGCACGCACGCACGCACGCACGCACGCACGCACGCACACACAAATCACCTTACTGAGTTCAGGACCTTGTCAATGCAATCACAGAAACCTCTATGATGTCACCTCAATGAAAGTGGGGTTGTAATTGTTTTGCTACTATAGCTACAGACATTATCATGATGAAACTGTTTGAAATTATATCCAAGAATTACACAGAGATGCTCTCTCTCTCTTTCTCTCCCCCCCCCCTCTCTCTCTCTCTGAACCCAGAGAACCTAGCTGGCCTGAGATGGAAACCAAAAAACATGTTTTTACATCCATTGCTTGACCTCAACATGCAGGAAAATGTTTGCAAGCACAACATTCAAAGTCCATTTCAGTATTACTTCCTACTGAGAAACGCACCCCCCCACCAAAAGGGTAAAGCAAAGAGTGAAGCAGAGAGAAGAGTGAGTCTATTACTGAGCGATAGTACTGGAGCTTGCTGAAGAGGCTGGACAGCAGCAGCAGGGTCCATTCATGTTGCAGCTTTCCCAGTAGAAGAGATAAGAGACAAGTGGACTTCAGCTAACTCTGTAATTACACTGCACACAAGTCTGCAGAGAGAGCTTCTACCACTTTCAACACACACTTTAACAAACACGTGTTTTTACCACTGTGTAATGTTTTCTATACAAGCAGTTAAATACAAGCAGTAAAGTACACTGTATACGCAGTACTGTATATTTGGAGTTGACCTCAACGTTAATGAAAACCTGAATATGTTGTCTGCACTAGTATTACTATTTTCTTTAGTACTAGTAGTACTAGTATAGTATTATGTATAGGTTTCTATCTGTTGGTTTCTGCCAGTCAAACTGCCACCGTGGCTCGAGGTATGAGACGAGGCTAAATCGGTGATGTTATTGAGGTAATTGTATTTTATCAGTGGGACACGGTGTGCCTAGTCGGCCGGTGCAGTGTTCACGGTGCACAGGTCACATGAGACTTGATGACATCAGAGTAAGTACACACAAAGATGGAAGGATGAAGAAAAAGAAAGGTACAAGAAACGTAATGTTGAAACAGATGCAGAATTGTAATGTTATGTGTAATGCGAATTGTAATGTGACATGGAACATATTACATAAATATGTAGATTCAAGATTCAAGGTTTGTATTGTTACATCCCATTATATACAGGAGCATATTGGGTATATGTAACATTCTTGGGTTTTGGCTCCTCGACATTGCAGCAATGAGATAAAATAGCAAAAAAGATAGATCTATAATGAATTTAAATTGGTGTGGGGAGAGAAGGCCAAAGATAAAAGGGGACGAGACAGCATATAATTATATAAGAGAGCGTATATACCCATTATGGACAGTCTAATTGGGCACTTTTCTCAGACTTTAATGCAAAACATTAGTCAATATTAGATGTGTCGATCATTTTTGGAGGGGTGGAATGGGTCTGGAGCAGAGAAGGGAAGGAGGGGTGGAATGGGTCTGGAGCAGAGAAGGGAAGGAGGGGTGGAATGGGTCTGGAGCAGAGAAGGGAAGGAGGGGTGGAATGGGTCTGGAGCAGAGAAGGGAAGGAGGGGTGGAATGGGTCTGGAGCAGAGAAGGGAAGGAGGGGTGGAATGGGTCTGGAGCAGAGAAGGGAAGGAGGGGTGGAATGGGTCTGGAGCAGAGAAGGGAAGGAGGGGTGGAATGGGTCTGGAGCAGAGAAGGGAAGGAGGGGTGGAATGGGTCTGGAGCAGAGAAGGGAAGGAGGGGTGGAATGGGTCTGGAGCAGAGAAGGGAAGAGGACACGGAGGGGTGGAATGGGTCTGGAGCAGAGAAGGGAAGAGGACACGGCTCCTGTTGCCATGGCGGCCAAATGGCCACGTCTGGACAGAATGGACTCAGACAGGAAGTAAGGTGTTATACTGCAGGGTTTCTCCATGCCAATAGACGGCTCTGTAAATCACATCACAGTGTTTCCCCTATATAGCCAGAAGCTGATAGTGTGGGGGGGAGCTTTCACGCATGCACGCTCGTGCAGTGCACGTGCACACGCGTGGGCGACATTTTTGAGATTTGTTTTGCGGTCTTTTGCAGTCTTTTCCGGTTATTTGCCTTTTTTTGGCCTATCCGTGGCCGCCACTAAAAATCATGCTGTGGGGGCTGGTCATGATTGTGTGGGGCCCCACACACAATAATGCATATAGAGAAAACACTGCATCATCTCTTGTCAATTAGTTAAGAAATGTCAGTGAAATAACATCAAAGGAATTAAATTAAGCTTCAAGAAATGTAGTAAAGCAGACATTACCGCTTTGATTTGTTTTAAAGGAGGGCTGGGGGAAAGTATGAACAACATGTTAGCTACTGATGAACCAAAATGTAGACGTGCTAGGCATGTCCTAAAACCAGACTTATCGGGAGAGGAAAACGTGGGGCTGTGCCAACAAAACAACTAGCCCATGCCTCTGCATTGCATGGGAGCAAGGCAGAGAGTATCCTTGGGAACCCAGGCGTTTAGGTTTCAAGAGGGGGGGAAGAAGCCTGGGGGAAGTGTTAGTTTGAATCCGCCCCTCTAGTACTTGGAAAAAGCTTGTTCTTTCAGGCTAGGCAGAGAGTGAATGTATTCGCTTCAGTAAGAGAAAGAGAAATGAGTATGAAAATGGCTTTCTAAAACGGGTAGTCCCAATACTTGATTCTGATTGGCTGGTTACCGTCACGTGACCGGTGTAAATGTCACCGATAACCCACACCTTCAATCACTTTATATTAAGGCTGTCAAAGTTAACGCGTTAATCGTGCGTTAACTCAAAGTCATTTTAACGGCGTTAATTTAATTAACGCGCGATTAACGCACGGTGAAGTTTGACAGAATAGTTGAGAGACGCATTCATGTGAATGCAGGCAGTCAGTGAGCCCCGCCTCTCTCCCCACTCTCTCTCCCAGTGACTCGTCCGTCAGCCTGTGCAGGACCGGTGCGCAGATCGAGTGTAGCCTACCAGTGTGGGCTGGGCAGTTGAGCTGTGAGCACTCGAGTCGTCGCGTTCGTTGGGCTTGTTATTAATTCATTTGCTCCACAACGTGTTAGATCAGAAGCTCTTTGAATTGGGCATTGGGCAAAAGCAAAACTCTGGCAGTTTTGGTTGACAAACATAGTCAGTTGTGATAGCGTGATGCTACACAGACCATGCTAATGCTAAAGCTAATGTTGACAGCCTGACTGTGCGTGCGTGCTTACAGGAGAGAGAGCTCTCGCCTGGGTGTGTGTGTGTGTGTGTGTGTGTGTGAGAGACTGTGTTGAGTTGAGTTTATGATTTTGTTTCCCTCTTCCATGGCATTTGCAATAAAGCAAGCATTCTCCCATGTTGATAAGAGTATTTAAAACTTGAAAAGCAGTGGTTCTGATTGAACCAGTGGTCCCTGAGGGGGTTCCAGGTGGTCCCCAGCTAAATGATGGAGAGTTGGTAACCAAATGGAAGGCTAAATGTCATCAAATGGTGGTCTGTGGCTCAAATGCAGAATACATAATGGACCTTGATATGAAAAATCTTGAAAACCACTGATTTAAGGTATATTTAGAATGGATACAAAATATGCGATTAATTTGCGATTAATCGGCGATTAACTATGGGCAATCATGCGATTAATCGCGATTAAATATTTTAATCGACTGACAGGCCTACTTTATATCATTCGCAGCTGATTCCGTATCTCTGTAGCTTTACTGGGGAAGAGGAGCGCTTGATTGCCTTGCAAACCCATGCCGTGCGGGCGTCTAAGCGCCGCCCGGCTCATATGAATATGTGAATGTGTGGCTCCAGACGGCCCCGTAAAGACATCAAGCGCTATTCTCCCGTCACATAGCCTACTTGCAGCAAAACAAGGAAGTGCCTAAGCCCCCAGCCATTGTAAAATACCCGGTAACCTGAGACCTCTCGTGGCTCATTGCTTTAATAAGGCACAGGTTGGTGTCATATGTGTGCATGTGCCAAGTCAGAAGGACCCTGTGTTTGCATGAACCTTGGATAGTAAGTATAAGTAAGACAATATAGTAAGCAAGCAAGCATTTGCATGCACAATGCACATTAATAAGTAAGTATAAGCAAGCACTGGCATGCACATTAAGTAAGTGCATGAATAAACTGATTACTGGAAATTCAGGGTATGAACTAGCATTGTGATTATGGTAATACAGGATACATACTGTTTGTTTGTTGAGGGTAAGACCTTAGTTTTAGTTTTAGTTGTATTTATTCGCACAATAAAAACAGTACAAAAAGGTAACGTCAATAAAAGAGAAAAATATGCAGGTGAGAAAAGAAACCCATAAAGGGCATATACTGTGTACATGGTTCTCACCTAAGATAATAAACAAACAATAAGTAGACAAAGTAATCAAACATAAGGTACTGTATGGCAAACAACAAATATAACAAACAAATACACTTTGTCCATGCAATTGAATGTGTGGGTGTGTGAGTCTGTAGTCTGAGTATGCAGAACAAAGCTACATTATAAGTTAGAATCAACTGGAGAGGCTTGCTTCATGAGGCTGGCCCTCAATCTATGTTTAAAGTTACAGAGTGAAGATGAGGAGTTGGCAATAAGTATATTCCAGAGTAAAGAACAACTGTTAATGGAGAACTGGCTAAAGGGAGGATGGACATTGTCAGATTGTCTAGTATTATAATCATGAACTTGAGAGTTGGACTTAAAATATTCTTTGAAAGGTGTAGGAAGCAGATTTGAAAGGTAAGTGCATTTATAGATGAAAGAACAGGACTGTACTATGTTAATATCATAGATAGAACATACATTTAGATTTTTAAACAGATGAGCAGATGGAGCCAAATAGTGAGGAAGCTATTCTTTCAATAATTTGTGTAAATTAGATGGATATATACTTGCCCTGACAATATTGCAATAAATGAGATGAGAATCAAACTATAACAATAATATAATAATATACAGTATATAATATAATAAAGGGTTAAGAGTAGGGGTGTGCATCTCTCCCTTACAAGACGATTCAATACGTATCGATATGCATGGGCTATGATGCGATTCAGAGACGATACATTTTATATACAGAACGATTTGATTCGATTCGATTCAGTGCAATTCGATACGATTTCGAGGAATTTTGTGGAATTTGATGCGATTCGATTTGATTCGATACTGACACATTAAACCTTTTTTATTTTGTATTTGAAGCTAAATCTATTAAGAATAGGGTTGACTTGATTAAAAAACGTTATCTAATTAATTGGAGGCTTTGTGATTAATTCATCTCAATTAATCACATTTTAATCGCATATCAATATTTTACCTGAGAACAGTGAGAAGCATTTTTTTGGATACGAGTGAATCAATGAATAGTGACTATTAAGCATAAGCAATAAAACAAGTAGTAATAATAGTGAAAATAATAATAATATCTCAAATATATAATATATTATATAATGCTTATCTGAGTACCTAAAGATGCTTTACAAGGGGGGAACATGAGAAAACAAATACAAACAACTTTATTGGGAAAAACTAAGACTAAGGAATAAAATAAATTAAAACAGTGGAATGAGATAGCTGGAGAAAGCAATATTCTAGAGGTGGGTTTGAACTTAGGGTGGTGGCACTGGTGGCATGTCTCTGAGTTGTGGGAAGTGCATATAATGCCTGCTGTGGACAGTGAAACCCTGACCATTAAACACGAGCAGACGCTAATTTGAATGGAAGCCAGCAACATGACCATGCAAAGACGTGTAGCTGCTCCAAATGATATTCCCATTCGTCTTTGCGTCTGCCCGTGTAAACGCAGCATGTGTGCACGAGTGTGAGGGGTTGGGGAAAGGATGGAAAGTACCATAGTGTTAAGGAGAACTCCTCCTAACGCTAATTGGGACCAGAGCTAGACTAACGTTAGCTCCTATGCTAGCTAGTAGCTACCCTCGCCAGACAACAACACCACCACCCAAATCGGGTGGAAGCCGGTGATATCACTTTGCTTGTCCTCGTGGATGGGAAATAAGATTTAAAAGGCTATCTGATGGACGCATGGATTAAAAAAACAGATGTGTGCAATTATGCAATACAGTTGTGTCGGATCTGTATGTGCATGATGCATCCCGCCTGACGACGAGTGGTTTATGCTGCTTGTGTTGTCACTGGCTGCCAGTGCTGATGATGCATAGTTAAGAGCGTCATAAGCATGCGCCCGTCCTGCGCTGGAAGTAACTGATCTACACGTTATCTACCTGTCGCAATGCACAGCGCTTTGTGCTTGTACATCTGTGTTTTCCCCGCAGTTTGTTGAATCGACCGATTCATAACTTTAGGATCGAACCAACGTCCGATGCAGACGCTATTTTGATCGATCCAGACACACATGCATCGATGTAGTCGCATCGTTAATGTTAAAATTGATTACCGATTCATATCGATATTTTTTGACACCACTAGTTAAGAGGCAAGCCTGATGAACCAAGCCCCTAATTCTTCTGACTAGACCTGTACGTGCCCGTCGGCTACTGGCCTACTTGAGAACGATGTAACTTGGGAACCTAATAATAATACCCGTCAACTTGTCATAGCACCCGTTTTAACTGTCTGTCTGTGTCCCACATGGAGATGGAGATCTCTGTATCTGCCTGTGTCTGAAGAGGGCAAACTGACTAACTGTGAAAAGTGGACTGGTTAAGTAGGCTATTCAATTGTCAGGTGTGGGGTTGCCATGGCAATCAATTGGCTGAGGCAGAGGCTGGAAATTGCACAGGTGAGGGGGTTTAGGGCGGCTGATTAGGCCCACTGACAGAGCCTTTTGTGGTGGTTCTGGAGAACCGTGGGTCCGACCAATTCGAGTCCGGGCAAGTTGGTGGGGCAAACGGTTCTCGAGTTACGTGCATTACAACCGTACACACCCACACACACGCACACAGACACGCAGAAACGTGGCGCATTTATAGTAGGATGATACCAAGTGATCTTGAAACTTTGTTGGTTACTGTATGTACAGTATGTGTTCTTTCCAAGACAATTTTTCATCGACTAGGATTTCTAGGAACTTGGTGGATGAAACTTGACTAATTTCAATCCCACCAATAGTGTTAGCTCTATGATGACAGTATTTTTTGTTTTTATTTACAAAAACTATAAAACTTTAAGGACATGTTCTGTATTAGTATCAGTAACATTCCTGGAGTGCCACTGTGTCTGTGTATTTCCATAATTCCAATAGGAATTACATGGATATAATATTGGGCGTTGAATTATGACAGACTTCTCTGGATTTGAGAATGTAAGCATGCACTAACAACAGCACTGTTATGAATACAGGCAGATCTCTTTGTATCCGCATCATGTTATTCCAAGCTAACAAATACTATAAATTCTCTTACATTTGAGCACCTCCAGACCTAACAGATGTTAGGATGCACATGAATGTCTGGGGACATACGCACACACACACCATCTCACACTCTTGGCCTCCCTGGGTTTTAAAGGTTATGAAGAAAACTGTCTTGATCTCTGATCCCTGAGAAGAGACTGGAATCAGGCTGTTCTTTGTGAAGCCTTCATTTCTGACTATTTCCTTATATGAAATATGCAAAGGAAATTCAGCATGAGGCAATGGATGAAGAAAGATCCCTGGGTATTTCGGGTCCCTGAGAAGCAGAGAATAAAGTGGAGAGTGAAGATTGCATTCCGGGCACCAGAGGAATGTTGAAAAGCAATACTGCTGCTAACATTAGTGCTCAACCACAGAGAGAGAAATGTATTTGTTCCACAACTTAATCGTCTTGAGATGTCTAGGGAAGAATAACTGCAGGAAGACAAAGAAGAAACAGCAACGACAAAACACAATAACACAAAGAACACATTTACAGAGATGCTTAACTTTGCAGAGAGAGACAAATGTCATCTTGTGCTCTTTCATCCATGTTTCATTCTGTCTTTCTGTGTAACCTTAGAGGTCATTTGGCAGGCCTCAAACTGCCCACACCAGGGCTAATCGGCTAACCATTCTGGCAGCTAACCTTTCCCTTCCGCGTTTCAAATAGGATATCAAAGAGACAGAAGAAACGATATCTAGAAGGGCGGGTTGATGGAGGAAAGAGGAGGATCAGAAGTAAAGAGGTGACAGATGAGGAGGCCAGTGAAAACGGGCGGTGTCGGAGGGGAGAGATGCTAAAGAGCGCAGCGCGAAAGGTGACATGGTGGGTGGCGGTCAACACACCAGGATGCAGGTGAACTGAAATAACTAATTAGTGTTGGGTGGTTAAATTCACCTTTCTGTTTCTATGTATATATTTTTTGCAAGCTTCATTCACCGATAGCTGAGCAGATTGACAAGTGTTCATGTATGTATCACCTCTCACGCACACACACACACACACACACACACACACACACACACACACACACACACACACACACACACACACACACACACACACACACACACACACACACCTCATTCAAGTACATTGCAGTGGCTTTGGATGAGATGGAGATGACGACGGCACTGGCGGTCATCAGTAGAGGATCAAATGTATGTCTAGGACAGGGGTGTCAAACTCATTTTGGGGCAAGGGCCACATTGCGCGAAAGGTGACTTGATGAGGGCCGTGGCCAGTTGCAGCTCACGTGCGTTGACTTACACAGTTGTCACTTGGCTTTGTTTTCTAGACTGTTTATTGACATAAATTTACTTTATTTGTATTACAGTTGTAGGCTACAAGACGTTTGGTATGAGAGGTCCGCATGCGGCCCACGGATCACCAGTTTGACACCCCTGGTCTAGGACTAAATATGTATATGCATATGCATATGCATGCATATTCATGCATGTGTGTCAGCATGTCTGTAAGGGCAAATTCATACTGTAGTCATTAAACCAGTAAGACGCCTGAGGGTGAGAAGCGAGCACGCATCTGCCTAGGTGACAGCAGACTGCTGGCGTTTGGCATGGGGGGTCAGTAAGGCTGCAACAACGAATCGATTAAATCGATAAAAATCGATAATTAAATTCGTTGCCAACGAATTTGATTATCGATTTAATCGCGGGTGTTTTCCAACATTAAAATCTAACGTAAAGCTGCTTTCTTTTTACCGTTCAGTAATGGCACTAGGCTGAACGATCAATATGCAACGGGTCGGTATAAACAACACGAGATTGTCTTGAACGTGACCTGAGCGCTCCGCATCTACCCCTCTCTCTCTCTCCCAACTTCAGTCTCCCCCACACACACACGCGCACACACACACACACACACACACACAGAGAGAGAGAGAGAGAGCGCGTCAAGTCGCTCTGTGGCTGCGATGAGCTCCGCAAAAACAGCTGATCTGTGAGCTCATCAACGTCATCAACAGGTTGCAAAATGCCCCAAACAGGTCCCAAAACATGGTATTTGTGAGCACCGCCACTGTCCATATTTTTTGTCGTATGACCAAAAATGCTCCCCAAAGTCTGAATCTGGCAGTCTACGGAGCACTAGCAGTGTAGCTCGTTAGCTCCTCAAATTTGTTCCACCTGTGTTACTCAGCAGCGCATTGAAGTGGGCACAGGGCAAAAGCAGAACGTTTTGCTTAACAATGATCAGTTGTTCAGTGCTGTTTAACTTTGGCAATAAGTGATACTAGAGCCTAGAGAACATGCTAATATGGCTGCTAAATAAGAACGGTTTCCTCTATCAGCTAGCATGCTGGTGTGTGTGTGTGTGTGTGTGTGTGTGTGTGTGTAGGACAGTGGTTCTCATAGTGGGAGTTTCAGCTAAATTATAGATAGTTAGCAAGTAAACCATGTGGACCCTAAAAGGGTCTGTAACAGAGAGTGCAAAAATGGAACCAAATGGACTCTCAAAATTTACATTGATTTTTACAATAGAAATAAAATAATAATAAATTGGGGTCCCAGAGATAGAAATGGAAAGAATATACACGGTCAACATTACAGATTACAGTATCATTACAAAGTACAAAAAAGGGGGTAAAATATAGATTTTGAAGGAGTATTCCTTTTTATTGTCTTTATTGTTAGTTACAACATGCCTACAATAACTTGAAGCAAAATTTTAAAGGTAATTGCAAAAAGGTGCCATAATCCGATTCATCGATTCATCGTTTAAATAATCGCCCGATGAATCGATTATGAAAATAATCGTTAGTTGCAGCCCTAGGGGTCAGATCAACATATGGAATGAATTCTGTACTGCCCATATATGGAGGGTGTCTTGAGTGTACAGGGTTTGATGTGGTCAGATCAACATATGGAATGTCAGAACAGGTCAGCTCCATGGAGATCTAAGGGTGGCAGCGGGGGCAGTGTCTTAAGTGTACAGGGTTTGATGAGGGCCCAGGTAGGGCCGCAGGCCTTAATCTTTGGGCCTGTTGAGAACTCTAATTTTCGCCGGCTGCCGGGCGCAGCTGCACTAATAACTTTGGGGCAGGCCCGTCTAGAGTTGAAATGGACAGGTATCAGTCAAAAGGGAGACATCGAAGAGGAAGGATGGATGGGGAAGGAACAACATATGGAATGTCAGAACAGGTCAGCTCCATATATGGAGATCTAAGGGTTTGAGGTTTGAGGTCTGATGTAGAGTTGATGGCCAATATTGATGACATCAGGGATCTCCATATATGGGCTTAATACTGATGACATCAGGGATCTCCATCCCTGATGATGTCACGTTATGTCATGAGGTCATGCCTGCCTGCCTGCCTGCCTGCCTGCCTGCCTGCCTGCCTGCCTGACTGACTGACTGACTGACTGACTGAAATGCACGATTTCATAGTAATGATATTTTGATAATTTGGGGGGGCTCATGGCCTGAAAAGGATGAGAACCACTGCATTAGAGTATGCGTCACTACGTCAGACTACAATATGAATACAAAACCCCACAGAGAGGCTGCTGTCTACTGTTCTTTAAGCACCTTAAAACTTAAAACATGATCAGACAAAGACATGAGTGAGCCTTTAGGGGAACTACAATACATTGGAGATGTCTCTTTAATGAGGATGTCTGGAGATGGCAGGTGCATGTTCAGCCATTACTTTACAAGCTCAGCAACAACCAGGCCAGCACTCTCTCCATCCCACTGCAATTACCACCTTCATTAGCTAAATCACATTATCAACAGCACCAAACAAGCAATATTGCAAATAAACCTAGGTAAAAACGCTCCTGAATTCCCGTCGTCAGCACAACACACTGGAAATCTGTCACTGGAATTACCATAATGATACAAATAAGACGTGAAAAATGAAAACTGATGAAAGAGTAACCAGATTAGGATTTTGTTTACCTCACAGGCCCCTCCGGAAAGGCGATAATTAGATTTTAAATACATATATTCAGTCGGCCCACCATCAACCCTCTAGCTAAATTTCTCAACACATTAAAAAAAAAAAGGCGGCAAGATAACAATCAACAGGACGGTGTGACTGACTTCTCCACTCGTCTCGGTGGGATGAGTCAAACTGCCACACAAGAAGCTGCGTGGGCTGTGTGCTCCATCGTAATATAGAGGGTTGACTGGGGCAGCAACAAACACCAGTAGGTGAGAACCAATATTATGTTTACTCTCTAAAGCAAGAGCGACAGCTGGGGAAATCATCTGCTCCTCCTCTCTTTCAAACCTCTCTCTCTCTCTCTCTCTCTCTCTCTCTGAACGTATTCCTCTACACTATATTGTATAATAAACGCCCCATGTGAGGTGAGAAAAACCAACAACAACCAATAAACAGGTCTGGACTTCGGCAAATCACAAGACACCAACGGGACTTTCTTTTCTTTCAGCTGTTACAACGTTCAAGGTTGAACACAATGAAAGCATAAGATGGGATGCACACAAGAGAGGGAGAGGGAGAGGGAGAGAGAGAGCGAGAGAGAGAGAGAGAGAGAGAGGGAGAGGGAGAGAGAGAGAGAGGGAGAGAGAGAGAGAGAGAGAGAGAGAGGGAGAGGGAGAGAGAGAGAGAGAGAGAGAGAGAGAGAGAGAGAGAGAGCGATGAGGCAGCATGTGGGTGGCAATCTGAGCTCCCCCTGTTGTTTCCTGGAAAGTTGACGTGAGTCAACAGTCTGTCTTGAGAGACTATATGGGTGGTGATCATCTGCCACTAATGGTAGATTAGTGGCAGACATATTGATAGGAATTGAGTCTTGTGTCAGCCAAGTGCCCAACTGCGGTGAGCAAAGGAGGAAACAAAGTGACTTCTTTGAGCTGAGAATAACTTTCCACATATTGCAATAGACAAAGACAGGTGGCAGCACATCCATTTGGGTTGATAACGAGCTCACGCCGCAGGAGATGCAGAGAGCTTGGAAACCATTAGACTCACCGGGTGGTCACTTCTAGATGGAAGATCACTCAGTCAATGATGCTGCCCTTTATCACGTAACACACACACTGTATACACATAGCCTACTGTACATGCATATGTCATGCATGCACGCACGCACACATACACCAACCCATATACTCAAACCCCCCCCACACACACACACACACACACACACACATGCACGCACACACGCACGCACACACACACAGACACACACACACACACACACACACACACACACACACACACACACACACACACACACACACACACACACACACACACACACACACACACACACACACACACACACACACACACACACACAGAGAGCTAAAGCCTGTCTCCAGATTAATCTGTATGCATGCTCTGCCTTTGTACACTTCAGCTGTTTCATATACTACAAAGGAACCAGTAGTCTATCGCTCATTATTGCATTCATACATTATTCATTACAATAAGTGAGGGACATGTGCATGTTTATTTATAATAAACACTGGCTTAATGTTGTTTAATTGTCGAGGGGATCACTTAATGTTTTAACAAATACTCACAAATGCCGTCCCCAAAGGGGACATGATTTTACTGCGTGCTGAGCAGCTAATCTCTGGGATATATCGCTCATGTCCAATAGCCTACTCATTTAGTAGATCTGGTGGATCAAAGGAATGTTTCTTCATAAAGCTTAATTGTCCTTTACACTTGAGTGCAGACGTGAAATATGTATGAGTATAAAAAGTTATTGCTTCATATTCTGTATGAGCATGTTATGAAATGATTAATAATTCATAACCAACATTTGTGATGTGAAGTGATGGGCGATAAATGATTCACTTTTGAATCAAAAGGATTCTCCATCATTAAGTTAAATTAACATTATATGACTCAAAATGAATCAGTATTTACGATTCAATCAAGCAATCAAAATAGTCTATTAATACTAGCGTGCCGGACCTTGTCCGCCTGCATAACCTGACATCAATTAAACAGAGCTTTCATGCTGAGGCACTAATTGGATGTACTGACTTCCCTCACGGTATGATCACAGTCTCCCCCACGTAGCGTAATAGATTCACTTTGCATTGTGAAGATACATTAGCTGTGTTTACAGTACTGATCTTATTTAAACACTCACAGCTCACTGAACACTCCATTCTGTTTGTGTATAGGATGCAAAACTACTACTGCTACTAAAAACTGCTTTAACGGCTTCTCATTTATTTGGGATAATTTCACTTTTGCATTAGACTGCTTACAAGGTCGCAAGGAGGGGGTATTCCTCTCGGAAAACTGTGTAATGTATGAGCTGAGGTGAGAGAGAGAGAGAGAGAGAGAGAGAGAGAGAGAGAGAGATAGAGAGGGGGGGAGGGGGGGGGAGGGGGGGGGTAGAGATGTGGGGGGGGGAGCACAAGTGTGTTCTAAATAATTGTATTAACCTGTTTATAAGTTCACAATTTAACAAAGTCCCAAACAAGTTTGCTGTTGCCAGCCTGCCATGTGGAAGCTATGCAACACCCTACACACAGAAAGTCTAATGCATGGGTCTTCAACAGGGGGTCCGGGACCCCTAGGTGGTCCTCAGAGTTACAAGATCTTTTTTTATATTAACCACTTAAAGGAGCATTCAGTGATTTGGAAAACCCCCCGGTAACAAGATGTGCACATGCATGCACTACAGTGGGGGGACACGCGGCAGGCCAACAGCACGCACACCAAGGCCCGCCCCCGCTCAATCGTGATTGGCGGAAGGCCCCTCTCTATCCTGATTGGATGAAGGCTGGGCCACCTATAGCCAAAAACGAAACCTACGTTTTTTTTACCCCAGTGGTTAACTGGGGACAGGGAGGAACTCCTTACATGGTCAGCACACTCTATAGTAGGGAGGATTATCACAACAAAACAAAAAAAGAAGTGATATTTGAATTAAGCGAAATCACTGAATATACCTTTAAACCCATCACTATTCTTGTTGGAACATTAATTGAAAATAGCCTCTCCATGTGCTTTGAACTTCCCCCCTGATTTGCTTAGACCACAACTCAGAGATTTCGCTCCCTTCCACTTTTGAAGGGACTGAAGCTGTTTTCAGTCACTTCTATTGACACCGTTGACTACATCTCAACACTTATTGTGAAACGTATTGTGTGTGTGACGGAAATGTCTCCCCACAAGAGCCAAAGGGTTATAATCTTTGAATGATAATGAATTCCAATAACAGGGGATGGGAGCTTTCCTCAAATCTGTGTGCTTCCACATGACTCTGCCTTCTTCAGGAGATAAGCACTGGGGCTGTTCACAGCCCGTTTATCTGACAGCGGATGGAACTTTAATGATCTAAAAAGCCAAATTATGCTGCTGCGTATACCATTCTGCACTCCTCTCTATCTGCCTCCTTAGTCAGTGCAATGTTTTATACAGCATATCACCAATTTAGGCAGGAGATCCCATCAGGTCCTCAGGCTAATAACAAGCAAGGGAAGAGCTCCATTACAGCTTTCTATCGACACATTTCTACAAAAATAAAAGAAACCGTGGGCTTGGGCTATTTCCTTTTTAGCAAATATTTTAGGAATGAGTGCTTGCAGATGGAGTGAACATCAATAATTGATGCACAGAGGCTTTTTATAGCCTCTAAGGAGCTTAGCCCATGAGATTCATAATTCTTTTCACATTAGGCCCTGGCAAGTGGCAATAAGTTCATATTTTAACAAATAGGTATTAAAACTTTAACTGTTATTAATAGCACCAATTAAAGGGCAGACTGTGGAGTTATGCATCATTACTAAAAAAAACCCACTTGGGGCCTCCCGTGGCTCTCTCTCGCTCTCTCTCTCTCTCTCTCTCTCTCTCCAAACTCACACACTTCTCTGTTTAAACTCAACCCCTCATTGTCTAATTCACCCAGAGGTAATACACAGAATTGACATGCCATAGCAGTCATTGTGTAAAAACATTAACATCTGTGTAAACCTTTTATGAGAGTCCTTGCCACAAAAAAGGTTGAGACTGATTTAGAAGGCATTTATTCGGCACCTTGTCTTAACGGTATAGTCTTTGCAGCCAGTCCCATGACTGCGAGGGGTATGGATGTTACTTGCTTTTAAATATAAGTCATCAAGGTCTTTGTATGTCTTGACCTTGCTTTAGTAGCACCAAGGGGACAATCTCTGCGGGCTCTTCTGATCTCTGTTTGGTTTGCTCTGTTCTACTTCTGTGCCAAGGAGGGAGGGATGGGGACGGGGGTGGTCCTTTGTTCTGTAGCGCTACACACAGGACTGGAACCATGAGGAAGGGTTGACTTAAATAATGGCTTCTGTGTTCTAATTTACGTAGGGATTATAGTTCTAATTTATGTTGGGATTATGTAGGACACACTGTGCTGCCAGAGTGTCTTCAGAGTTGATTACCACCAGTACAGGAGGCACAGAGGAACGAGGAAGAGGAGAGGACATCTGAGGTGAAAAGAGGAAGAGATACAGAGAGAGAGGGGATGGGACGGGTTGTGGTTCTAGAATTTGCTCCCATAATTCTTGGTCAAATTACCTCCAGATCTTACCTCAAGAGATCTGCCACCTTCCTCCTCTGTCTGTCTGTCTGTCTGTCTGTCTGTCTGTCTGTCTGTCTGTCTGTCTGTCTGTCTGTCTGTCTGTCTGTCTGTCTGTCTGTCTGTCTTACACACCTAGAAGTTCTAGAAGATCAATTTGATTGATCGATTGAATACTTAATAGTCAGATATGTAAACAGCACTAGGGTACAATAAGACATTTAGGTTAAATGGTAAATGGTGCATTTATATAGCACCTGCGGCGCTTTACATAGATACACTGACCACCACACCACACCAACCAGCACATCAGGAGCAATTAGGGGTTCAGTGTCTTGCTCAAGGACACTTCGACACGAACTCTGGGGGAGCCGGGATCGAACTAGCAACCTTGCGGTTACCATCCGGCCACTCTACCCCCTGAGCCACCGCCGCCATCCTAAAAGGATGTTAAAAGGATAACACAAAGAAGTCCCGGGGACTTGTTTCCACTGTGGTTCCAATTAATGTATTCAATTCATTAACACATTAATACATGTCATCAAAAAAAATAAAAACAATAAAATAACTATATGAGGAGAAAAGGGAAAAACAGTGGCAGTGAATGACACGTCTTTTTGATGGGAATTCAAATCTACCTCCCCTTGTGGTCTTCTGATTGTTCAGGCCAGTTTAGAAGGAAACCGGATTCACGTCCTTTAATGGGTGATTTCAGGGCATTCCACATTGTGGTGGCAGAGGCAGAGTAATGAGAATGTACCCATGTCTGTTCAAAATGTGGGGAGGTTGTGGATGCTCCCTCTGGTGTTGTGGCTGTCACTCACTTTGGAGAAATAGTTAGACAGTTATTAGGGTACTGTCCCTTTGAGTATATTTTGAATACCAATCCCATGGATATTTGCTTAATGATTTACACATTACCCAACATCAGTGACTCTCGCTGCTCAGGGAGCTCAAAACACAGAGGAGTCAGAGAGAGATCAGATGGAAGGAGGGACGAAGGAAGCAGATTGACTCTGTGCTGGAGAGAGATGATGAGACAGGATGCAGGAGAGAAAGGAAGGGAATGAGAGCAATGAGGAGATCAGGAGACAGAGATGAACAGGTGATGGGGACGTTTGAGTAGGATAATGGAGGTGATGAGGCTCTGCATTATAGGAGACACAATGTGTTAAGAAAAAGCAATCAGCAGAAGATATGGCTGTGTGTGTGTGTGTGTGTGTGTGTGTGTGTGTGTGTGTGTGTGTGTGTGTGTGTGTGTGTGTGTGTGTGTGTGTGTGCGTGCGTGCGTGCGTGCGTGCGTGCGTGCGTGCGTGCGTGCGTGCGTGCGTGCGTGCGTGCGTGCGTGCGTGCGTGCGTGCGTGCGTGCGTGCGTGCGTGCGTGCGTGCGTGCGTGCGTGCGTGCGTGCGTGCGTGCGTGCGTGCGTGCGTGCGTGCGTGCGTGCGTGCGTGCGTGCGTGCGTGCGTGCGTGCGTGCACGTGCACGTGCACAGGCGGACAGTCGGGACAGACAGTGGCAGTGAGGCTGGCCTCTGACTGAATGACTTAAGAGGAAGAGCAATCAGCGATGGTGAAAATTGCCTGTAGCTGCATCGCTAGAGTTCACTGTCATCTCCCCAGGAGAGAGAGAGAGGGGGTGTGGGGGGGGGTTGTGCTTTAATACACTTGGGGCTTTATCTTAGTAGCCTACTAGCACTAGTTTACCACGTGCCGAGCAGACAGAATGGAGCAGGCTCTCTTCCTATTGGTTCTGCTCCTCAGGGGAGGATGTGATGGGATGGAGGGGAGGCAAGGAAGTTGATATTTTGGTGTCTTTTATTATATGTTATTCTATTATATTATGTCTTCTATTTTTTAACAAGCCCTCCCTGGCATCTCTGGCCTCTCTGCCAAACCACAGCCCCAAAGCATGGGCGAGCATCACTGACTACCAAGTATTCATGTCGAAGACAAATAATAATGCCCACTGGGAAGGCCATAGATGCGTGTTTGTTTTTTCTATTGTAGGGGGATATTTTATAAAGAGGTAGGTGGAATAGCCTAGCATGGTCCTCTGTTCAGAAGCTTGAGGTTCTTCCATTGATCTCATAATGTACAGTAGTGTTGTAGTTATAAGAGTAGTACAATCAGGCACATCCAGCATGCAAAAGTGTTGGGAATATCAATTGCCTCGTATGTGTTACTGCAGGAAAAATGAAAGTGTAATTACTTTTCTGTTTTCCTGTTGAGTTGAGGAAACGATTTCCATTAATCTTGTTTGTTGTCAATCTTAGGTGCTGTTACAATCGGATTTGTTTCAACATATTTTGTTTAGGAAATGTTCCTGTTATTATAACATTATTATGTACAGAGTACAACATAGTATGAGCATAATATGTCACTTGCGTAAAGAAAATAACAGCAACATTATTCCTATGATCCAGTAATACACATGCCCCCTAACGGTCCCATGAAGTTGCTCATATATCTATCTGCAGGCAGATTGTATCCTGGAGGACAGTGGAACTGCAAAACCACTTCTCTCCAAGCTCCAGGGGCTCCGAGAGCAGCTCAGCTCCCATCACGCTTCCTGATGGCTTTAATTGGCCTCCCCTGGCTGGGAGCTGAGCACAAGCATCACTACCCACTGATGGAGTGAACTGTGAGACTGCCTCTCTTTCTCTCTCTCTCTCTCTCTCTCTCACACACACACACACACACACACACACACACACACACACACACACACACACACACACACACACACACACACACACACACACACACACACACACACACACACACACACACACACACACACACACACACACACACAGTACAGAGGAACAGGATTGACATGCAATGTAGAGAGAGCGAGAGACAAATGTTTTAATCTGGCAGGGATCCCTTCCAACTGCATTGTTTTTTTGTTTTCTGCATTGAAACATAAATCCATATGCCTGAAAGCCTGCGGTGGAAAACTGCACCTACAGTATGTGAACACCGTCTTCCTCCACATACAGCAGCAGAGAGGCATGTGTTACTCCTCCTATGAAGCCGCTGTTTGATTTGTACCTGTCGGGTGGAAGTGTTTTGGGGGCCTGTCTGACACAGCTCTCTGTTCTGATCTTGGCAGGGGGTAATGGAATGGAAATAAAGTCCCTGGATTAGTTATGACTAAAAGAACACGTCTCCTTCTCATACACTGCAGGGAGTGGATATAGAACCATTAGCATCGAAACAACTGCTCCAATAGGATCATATCAAATGATCTATGCCTGCATGCCAAGGCAGAACAATTATTATCACAATTCACTTGACATAAATGGTAAAGAACAAAAAAGAAAAAAAGTCAAGTCAAGTCTGAGCTACAAAGTCACAGAAAGTTCTTGGTTTCACTGTTGGTTCTCTCGGGATTGATTATAGATGTGATTCTTCTTTTGGACAGATGTTGTTTGTACCAAGTTAGCCGTCTCTGGGGCACCAGTGTCTCTAGAAATGAGCAGAGGAAGAGTCTCTAGGGTTGAGAGAGAGAGAGAGAGAGAGCCCAAAGACAAGCATATAGATAGACAACCAGGCATAGGCATAGATGCATGGTCTCTCTCTCTCAATAGTTGTTTAAATTGGATGAAGAGTTCTGAACTCTGGGAATTGCTAAATCCCACGTCAACATCTGACGCACCTCAAAAAAAACAACAACAAAGGGAACGGTGGTATACAGTACACAAGGGAAAGAAAGGGGATGCGTGCACAAAAAGCAAAAAATGAACTGCATGCGGTCCATGGTGGAAGCATGGTCCTCTTCAGCATTTTAGCTTGAAACGTTAACAGAGGAAATTACTGAATTTCTCCTAGAGGAGTGAAAATGCACAGCAACAAAACTGACACAGGAGATCAATCCACACAGCAACACATCCCAGCAGCAGTCTTCATTCTAATTGCCTCTCTCTACTGTCATCTTTAGCAGCAAGTCCACGCTGATGCATGGTGCACACAAGGTAATGCTGTTTGCATGAACTTCTACTTTCTCCTAACGAGCATTCCATTTCCATATAGAGAACTTCTGCATGTGGAGGTAAGGTGTGCAGAGTCTGCGTGCCACCGTGGCCCCGTGGTGTTTACTTTTTCTTTCACATTAAGTATTGATGGTTGAGAGCTGATTTGTGTTGCATAATCAATCTGGGTCTACCTCGCTTATTAGGTGCCATGTCTGTCTCCAGGGCAAATGGGCTGAGAGGGAACTTCTGTAGTTCTGTGATATAATTTGTTATTCAGATTTCTGTGTAAAATGGTTAGAAGTGGCGCAGCAAACAGAGCTTTAGGAGGCACATGTCACTTGCGCAGCGGGAGGTGGCCCCCTGTGTTTTGTTTAGTATATTTTTTATTATTTACAGAAAAGATAAAACAACTAAAATTGTACAAATTAAAGCAATTAAGGTGTTTGTCTCCAAGGCCAAAATAGAAATAAAAAAATTAATAGTGTATGTATGTATGTATGTATGTATGTATGTATGTATGTATGTATGTATGTATGTATGTATGTATGTATGTATGTATGTATGAACGAACGCAATATTCCGGCCCAGTAGGATCGGACACACAACAGGCTTTTTTGCTGGCAGGATCCGTAAAGAACGGTCAGTGACATACCAGAACCGAACCCGTACAAAACCTGAGGCCCCGAAATGTCTGAATGCCAAACTTGTTTGTAAATTGCTAATGTTATCATTACAAGTTGTCCTGCATTAAATAAGACTTATACTTGTTTCTTACCTAAACATAGCCTCACTTGTTGCTGCTCCTGGCAGTGTCCTAATGTGATGTATAATCTCAGTCAATCAATGCGGACAGTTGGTAAATAAAAAATAAATCTAATTCAGATGTGCTAATCATCATTATACCCGGTGCGTGAAGTGGCCAGTCCAGGCCTGTTTGAATCTATTTAAAGCGGTTTACAATCTATTGTTACTTTCCTAGTGACTAGTGAGAGATAAAGCTCTCTTCCAAAAACGCCAAAACCCCCACGCACGCACGCACGCACGCACGCACGCACGCACGCACGCACGCACGCACGCACGCACGCACGCACGCACGCACACACGCACGCACGCACGCACGCACACACACACACATACTGGTAGATGTCAGATGATAGTTTATTTTGGCTACTACACTACATTCTACACTAGACACGGTCTCCCACTGAGCAGGACTCAGTAAAGTAATACATTCCCTGAGCTGGAACTTCAGGTTGTAGTAGGAGCTGGTTCCTTCCAGAACTCCAAGCCATCTGTTGTGGGATCTCACCATGGATGGGGGAGAATAAACCCTAGATCCTAGGCTTTTTTCTCAGATGTTAGATCTTAGAAAGGGATATGGGGTATTTATAAGTACCGTATAAATTCAATGAATACATGCCGTAATGTAGCCTGACACTCGTCGCCTGAATCGTCATTTTGTTTCACTTCATTTTTCAGACTGAAGTGAAAGCCCATCCCACGGCAGCCGTTTCTGGGATGGGCGTTGCCAAAGCGTCAGACTTCGTCGATTGGTTCATATACCAACCAATAAGAATTGGTTGTTTATCGGGGAGGGGGAGTCATAGTACCCATCTACCGTTACTGTGGTGACATGTCTTTGAGTATCTGGCGAGTCAAAAACTGCAGAAAGAGAAAACCAGCCTAATTAGCGCAACTGTAGAGCCAGTGGAGGGTGACACTTTTTAATGTGCATTTCTCATTATGGGTCTTCGTAAAGATATGCACATACAGTACTTACTTACAATTGAGCAGCTGTTTGAAAAGTTGAAAAGCATCCTCCTCCACAAAAAAGAAAAAGAAGACCGTATAAAATTTAAGGTGTAAACTCTGCATCATACTGTATGTGTATGGTCATACAGAGTTACGGTATGAGGGTCATTGAGAAGCATATGCATGTCTCATGGTTTCAATGCCATGTGTGTCAGCCTGTGAACAAGTCCGTTCAACTCTTCATGGCTCTCTGCCGCCCCCTCTCTCTCTCTATCTCTCAGGTAATAGCTATGTACTCCTGTGTAGAGACTGATGTACCGTGTCTTCCTCTCCATTTCCGACCCTCCTCGCCTGAACCCTTCTGTTCAACCCTGCTGAGACAATCCAAGCTGGCCGGCTCCCTCTGCTGAGCAGGCAGACATAGGAGTCCTGCTGGGTGCAATATGCCACCCACCTCCCTAGCACTGCCAGCCCAGCATGTGCATAGCATGTGCTTGTAGCATGTGCTCAGGCTGTGACGCCTTGTCAGTAAACAGATGAAGATATACTGTATAAGGCCGTAAAGTGACTCAGAGCAGGGAGCACGAGGACAATCACATGTTTTTCAAACATGACAGGGAGTCGTTGACCTCGTGAGATTGCCTGTTCTTCCTGGGTGACATCAAACAAATCTGAGGAACAGCCAAACTTGATTAGCAACTAATCTAGCAACACCCCATCCGGTATAAACGGTTTCTTTTTTTTTTTACTTATAATTTTTATCCCACGATTTTGTAACCCATTTTTCACCCCTGTGTCAATTATCTAATCTAATGTGATCCTGGGCTCTACACACCCTCCGCCAACCTAGTTCCCATATATGGGGGACATGGGGAGAGCAACGGATTTGAACTCATGCTTCCTTCATGCCTGAGTGTCCAAGTTGCTCCTTTACACCTGACAAGGGGGAGTTTCCCTGGTTGGACGTAGTGCGTGGAAGGAACACGTTATTCCAACCAGTTCCTTTCCCCTCCATCAGGCGCCCCGGCTGGCCAGGGGGAGGCAGTTTAGAGACCAGGATTACTGCATGTTTTTTGTGAGGGTACCTACCCTAGGGGACACGGGGAGAACATGCAAACTCCACACAGAAAGGCCCTTTCACCAACCCCGCCTCAGGTATGGGCACTGATGACGCGGAGGAGGAAACACGCCGCCAGCAGCCACAGTGTCCTGAGCGGGAATCGAACCCAGGACCTTCTAGCTGTGAGGCGACAGCACTACCAACTGTGCCACCGTGCCCCCCCTCATTTGAATGTTCTTGTGTTGCAAGGAGACTTTTGGTTGCTTAATAGTCAGACACTTTTATCAGAATTATCCATTCATTACATTGCTATTGCATTCAGTTTGGCGGTGTGACTCTGCTCCTGTGATACTACTGTACATATTATCTGCACAAGCATGACAGCATACTGTATCTGAGATCACAAACCCCCAGAAGCAGAGATTAAGATGCATTTAAATGGAACCCTTCAAGGACATAAATTAATAATCAGATGAACATACAATCCACAGAATCATACATTTAACTTAGATGGCAGAGGAGGAGGCTGAGGAGGTGGCACGACTTCGATAACAGACAGCTGCAGAAACAGATCGAGCTGTGCATGACCATGCTGAACACATGAAGAGTGAACAGTGTTCTGGTTAGAAAGACCTAAATGAACCATAGATTGAGGGCGTATAGTGTTTGTTAGCTTGTTAGTGAATGAGAATGAAGGGAGTGGATTCAACCTACAGTGCAATGAGTGGAAGGAGAAGGGCCTTGTCTCTTTTAGGGATCTATACAGCAACGGGATATTTAGCTCTCTCGGAGGTCTCACCACCATACTGAAAAATCAAAACATTCGTTTCTTCAGATTTTTTCAAATACACAATTTTGCAAGCACTCAATTCAAGCCATTCCCCAGTGTACCTGAGAAACCCCTATTGGAGACCATAACGTCCGCATCAGATTCCATGTTTAGCATTCATATATATATCATATATTCAATCTATAATGCACTTATAATACAACTTCTCTCCTCAGCTTGAGGGGCACATGGGAGGATGAACTCGGGACTGAGCCGAGTGAGTGAGGAATATTGGGCCGACGTGCTGTCTAGGATCAACTACACTTGTGGCTGCACTCATAATTGTGCCTTATTCAATTGAAAGTGGTTCATAGGATTCATTACACTAAAGCTAAGCTCAGCAGACTATTTCCAGAAACAAACGACTCATGTAACAGGTGCCTTCAATCCCCTGCAAACCACACACACACACACACACCTTCTACTCTTGTCCAGAGCTCGCCTCTTTTTGGAAATCTTTTTTTTACACACTCAGTTTGGTTCTGGGATTCTCTGTGTCTCCCTGCCCTCTAATAGCTTCGGTGTGTCTCCTGTAGGAGGCAGATGTAATAGATTCCAGGCTGATGCGGTTGCTTTTGCCTCCCTCATAGCCAGACGTCCTATATTACTATCACTGGAAGATCCCTAACCCTCCCTGTGTGTCATCATGGATACAAGATTTGTCAACCTTTCTCCACTTAGGAAAAATCAAATACACGGTTAGAGGTTCGATGAGCAACTTCTACAGAACCCGGGATCCCTTTCTTTCATACATTAACTTTAAGTAGGGATCGACATTGCAATCCCCTCCGCTATTATTTTTATGCTCTGTACCTCTTTTTTTCTCTCCTATTTTTACTACTATTACATTTTGATTTATTTCTTATTGCATGAATTCAGTGACCTATTTTATTGAAGGGAATGAAGGGAGTTGAGTGAGGTTTAAGGCGAAGAGACCATCTGACTGATGTGGGTGCATAAATGCATTAACGTGTACACCTCCTGCCTGCCGTGCCTACCTGAATTATCGCTACGCTCGATATTACATGACATGAAGTCTTTATGGTACTATTGGAGGCGCTCAACCAATGACGGAATGTTTGTGATGTACTATCTGTAATCGAAAGGTCTCAAAACTCAGTCAAAATTTAACCCCTGATATTCCTTAATATTGCGGCAATGGTTCAGAAAGTAGAGCAGCCACTTGGGACTCGTAAGGTTTCCTGTTCAATCCCCGGCTCACCCCATGGTTAGTGACGCAGTGTCCTTGAGCAAGTCATTGAACCGCTAACTGCTCATTCAAATGCACATTGTAAAACACTTTGGATAAAGGCACTTAATAAAGGCACATTTACCATTGTATATTCAATTCAGTTCACTCTGCACTCGCTTTCCATTTATAGTTTCTTTATGACATATTTAATGATTCAGAGACGTGGTGCCTATTTGTGCGGCAGTGTCTTTATCTCTATGTCTGCCCTGCACTCAATAGCTCTAGTTGCAAGCTGGTTTATTCTGGCTAAAACATTATCAGTCTCTTGTGTGCGATGATGGAGAGCCTTTCACGGCGGAGCTTGTTGCAGGCAACATTGCTTTGTGTACAGGTGATGACACTTGCCACAACTGCCTTCTCGTAACAGAGATTTCAGTTAATTGTGGGGTCCGCAGTGAGCATGTAGAGGTTGGCATTTAAATGCTATGTGTGCTGGACCCTATTAACTAACTGTGAGTGTAGATATAGGTAGGAGGGGGTTGACGATGACCCCTCTCACATTCAGCAGCTGAATAGGTCAAACTAATCATGGCCCTCAGTGCAGTGATCCGGTGGAGCACGAGCCACACCTAGTGATGAAGGATCCGATAACCGCGTGTTCACACATATGCTCAGCTATTACAGCTGCAGTGGGG
>NC_136807.1:30158234-30220734 GCF_951216825.1 Electrona antarctica
GTGTGTGTGGTGGTGGTGGTGGTGGGGGGGGGGGGGGGGGGAGATACGGTTTGGGAAATGGAAATTCGGCACAAATCATTATTCCAAAGACTTAGTGCAGCACTTCTGTCCAACAAGGTGTGGATCAAACATAGCCTGTTCTGGAGGGACCGAGGCCAGTGAGGGAGGATGAGTATATTTTTTTTCTCAAAAGCTCAACAGGGAGCAAAGAAACTGGCAGCTTATTGTTCCAATGAAATATTCAGGGGGACACTCACTGTAAGCTCCCAAGGTTTCATTTTTATTTAATAGACTTCTCAAGCCTGATATAATGCAGAAATACAGAACAAAGGGGGTAAAGACAATTATTTGACTTTTTTCTCAGCACTCTCAGCAGCCCACATCCTGCATGAGCATATTCCTCTACTGACCGTACAGCCTTCAGTTTAATTTGATCTCCCTTGACCAGGCCAGAGATGGGAAGAGAGACGGATACATTCATATTCATAGATGTAACAAATCACACCCATGTGAAGTGAGGGGCGCTAATATATTAAAGTAAAACAAACGGTGTCAAAACAAACATTACATTCGCTTTATTGTTAATGGCATTTAATGTTTGTGTTAGGGACAAGATGACATACATTTTCCCTTCATTGTCAATGGCGTTTTTAAAACAAACATTGAACTAAAAACAAACATTAAACCTGTATATAGGAGGGGCTAGCGCCCCTCAAAAAAAAAGAATAAAAAAGTCACACCATCAATGAATATAAGCCAAACATTAATGGCCTAAATGAACAACATGCATGGATGACGACGTGTGTATTAATGTTGACGTCTACAATCTCTATTGCCCATTTAAATTGAATCTATGGATTATTATTTTTTAATTGTATTTTAAGACATTACTGGGAGTGCCAACAATGAGGACACATCAAAGCAATGAAGAACTGTCAAATAGCATTTACAGTGTGATGGCCTACACACCCTTACCCCTTGTGGCAAAGCTTCCATGCTGATATTAAGTACTGAAGGCACTGCTCCCAACAGAAATTGATAGCAGCTGAGTTGCGAGTGTGAATCTCTCCAATGACCATTGTTACCCAAACACATTTTTCACTCACTGCACTGGGGAGAGACAATGCCAGCAGCCGAGCTGTCACACTGGCAAAGGCTCCAATTGTCTATGTAATCCTGGGTGCTACACTCCCTTGGCCTTACGAAGCGGCCGCCCTCCCTCCTGGTGAGAGCAACGGACTGACCTCATGCTTCCTTCCATGCATGAGGAGCCGCTCCTTTTCACAAGACAGGGGAGGGGTTTCCCCGGTTGGATGTAGGTTGTCGAAGGAACACATTATTCCAACCAGTTCCTTTCCCCTCCATCAGGTGCTGACCAGGGGGAGGCAGTTTTAGAGACCAGAATGTTTTTTGTGAGGGCACCTAGTACTACCGTAGGGGACTCTTGATTAAGACTCTTTGTCAAGGTTGTTACTCTGTCAGACAGGATGAGGCAGGTGCAGGTACTTGGGTTAATGGCTGTTGGACTCAGTTCTTGTTTCTCTCACTTCTTCCAAATGTGCTTCACTCACCATCATCTTTGATGTCCCAAACCCTGCTCCCTCTCTGTAGTGCACATCAGAGGCTCTTGACATGGGGGTGTATGGGGCGTCAGACCTCTACGCTGGGCACATAGCTGGACAGCTGTAGGGCCAGAGGGCTGTGGTGAGCCCAGCTGGTCTCCTTTAAGTGGGACATGGCACAAAAAGACAGCTGCTGTCGTACTAAAATGGTCATGTCCCATGGTCCCCATATCCAAGTGGTTAAGGTGCGTACCACATAGACCAGTGATAATTGAATTTGACTGACGGTGTAAAACATTCTGAACTGACCTCTCTACTGCTCTGGGAATAGTTTTAATTACACCCAGAAATTGGAATGTATTCCCGTCGTCATGAGGTATGGAATTGTGTGTTGCATATGTGTACATGACTCCTGGTTTCAAACTTTCCGCGCAAGTTCCTGTCTATGGGGTTGATTCATGAGCTTGCTAAATTAACAGATTTAACTCACAAACACGGAAAATGGCTGGACTAGGAGAACAAACTGTGGTGGTGGATTGAACTGCCTGCAAGGAACCTTCGCTATGTGTATTTGGGGCCAATGCGTGGAGAAGACTGTGCTGCTTTTGTGTGTGTGTGTGTGTGTGTGTGTGTGTGTGTGTGTGTGTGCGTGCGTGCGTGCGTGCGTGCGTGCGTGCGTGCGTGCGTGCGTGCGTGCGTGCGTGCGTGCGTGCGTGCGTGCGTGCGTTCGTGTGTGCGTGCGTGCGGGCGGGCGGGCGTGCGTGCAAATGTGGCTGTCTTTGGATGATTAGGTACTATTGATATATAGACACTTTAATGTAATTAAGATTAATTATTACACTCTCGCTTGCCGTCTCTTAATCACACTCATGTATGGCCATTGACAGCCCATCAGTCACATTAATGAACTCACAAAGGTGCATGATGACTGATTCTGACCCCTGGACGGTGGTGACCCTCCACATGGGTGTGACAGATCATCACAGATGAGCCTATGCAGAGGCAGAGGGCCTGTAATCTATTATTGAAGGAGCCTATTGGGGTTTATTTTACACAGCTAGGGAGCTTTAATAAGTGTCCCTGGGGAAGAAAATCCCTGCTGGATCTGCATCTACAATAGTACTGCTTTGATACCCATGTTGATTAATGAAGTGTATGATTAGTTACCATGCGGTCCGTACTGAAATGAACCGGGCCTTCTAGAATCTAGAGACCATCCAGGATGGTCGCGTGCATAAATCCACCCCCACAGTTTGTTCTCCTAGTCCAGCCATTTTCCGTGTTTGTTTGTGAGTTCAATCTGTTAATTTAGCAAGCTCATGAATCAACCCCATAGACAGGAACTCGCGTGGAAAGTTTGAAACACCAGTTCTCTTTTCTCATTGGACAATATTTTCCCCCAGCCAATAATTAACTTTTGCACAAAAATAACACCTGGACCTCTTTGGTGGGGACGTAACAACTACAAATAAAGGTAAGAAAGAGTTCTAGCGTGGAATTCTCCAAAGGCCAGCTAGAGTACTCTGGCACTTGAAAGAAAACGCCCAGCAGGGCAAACTCGAAATCTGATTGGTAAGAAGAACCTGTCAATCTAGATTCTGAAGGCCTCACGGTGGATAATTTTACCCGGAGACAACACAAGTAAATAATGTCATTGGTTAGAAAAAAATCACACCTGTGTGAACTGAGTGGTGCAACTCCCCCCTTCCTCTCTGTAATTAACAGGCAACAGTGCAATACTATCTCTCTGTCTCTGTTTCTGGCACAACAGCGCCCCTACTGGTACTCATGAGTCACACATGAGTCACACACAAACATACATAGTCACAAACATAGGTGAACAACACGGACATTGCTGTTCCTTGGAGTGGTTGCACGACTCAAAAACAAGCGCCTGTTGTACCTGCACAGAATGTAAGCAGAGCATCCAGCCTGTCTGGGTGAGCCTCAGACAGGCTGGGCAGCGAAAACAAATACAATATATTTAGCTAAAAAGAAAAACTTATTATAAAATATAATAGTCTGCATCAGGCAAGTGCAGGGCCATCAGAGAAGGCCTTGCTGGCCCTGACGGCACACCACTGTTAGTTACAATGCTTAGCCTTTAGCCCTGATTTCTGCACAAGTGACTAGCTTATGAAGACAGCTTCTATTCCTTGAGCTTTGTGTCATTTGCTTAGCAGAGTCTGCACGCTTGTTAGGGCAGGTAACAAGCTACCCTGAACCTGCTATGTCTGGTCGTGGGACTTGTTAGGGCAGGTAACAAGCTACCCTGAACCTGCTATGTCTGGTCGTGGGACTTGTTAGGGCAGGTAACAAGCTACCCTGAACCTGCTATGTCTGGTCGTGGGACTTGTTAGGGCAGGTAACAAGCTACCCTGAACCTGCTATGTCTGGTCGTGGGACTCAGTGATGGATGCTGCTTTTTCTCACCACATCTCCAGACAGCAGGTGATTGGCACAAACAGGAAAATGCCACCTTGGCCAGTGAACTCCAAATTACAGTGCCGTAGAAAGTTTTAGAGACCAGATCCCTGATAGAGAAATTGCTAATACTTGGCACTTCCTTGGTTAACCAACCCAGGGGTGGTGGAGGTAAGTTTCACCATAAAACAACCCAGGGGTGATGGAGGTAAGTTTCACCATAAAACAACCCAGGGGTGATGGAGGTAAGTTTCACCATAAAACACAACGCTCAGTTTCCCCTGTGGTTCGCAGGAGGCTCAGATTCAGCCGCTTTGCCACAGTATGTTCTTATATATACAGTATATATAATCATTAAACACATGTCTGCTCAGGATAAACCATATAATAAGCCAAGTGTAGTGCATGCAGCATAGAGCACTGGGAGAGAGCAGAGATCTGCCTTCTTTCTCATGTACTAATGAGTTGTCTATTAATGAAAATGGAAAGCATTTATTTTGTGAGCACAACGGGTTCAGCTATATTAATTACTGCACTACAGCATGCAGCAAAATTAAAACATAAAGTGCAGCATCATTCTCTCTCTCTCTCTCTTCTAGTTATTCTTTCTACTCAGAGCTTACGCGCACACGCGCACACGCACACACACACACACACGCACGCACACACACAAACTAAACTTTGTTTGTTGAGTAAACTTCCTGTAAGTACAAAAGGTGCTGTGTGATGACATAGACCATGAATATAAATTCATATTGTAAATAAAATCTACTGAGGCACAAACTTGGACACATGCAGTGTTGTTTCCTGGAGTCACTGGGTGTTTCAGGTCTTGCAACAGACACCCTCTTCCAGGCGACCTGACCGAGGCTGATGGCCTGTGCCCAAGTGGCATGCTACTGCCCCCATAGGGCGCTTAGAGACAGTCAGTGGGGAAGATGGCTGATGGCCTGTGCCCAAGTGGCATGCTACTGCCCCCATAGGGCGCTTAGAGACAGTCAGTGGGGAAGATGGCTGATGGCTGCATGGTGAGATGCTATAGCAGCAGGTGTTGGCACTAGGTTTCCTCCGGGCCTGGCTCCTCCTACATCTAATGAATGGCATTTTTATAGCGCTTTTCCAAGTGCTCAAAGCGCTTTACAATGTCTTTACATCTGACCAGAAGTGTGGAATGCTTCTTGATTTAATTGACATTTTTAATTCCTATATCATTTTTCCACTCACACCTGATTTTAATTACGGAGACACAATGGCGCTGCTAAGTTCTTTATCCAACTCAAGATGACGACAGGCTGAGCAGCAGAATAACTATAGTGTCAGACGGACGGACGGACGGACGGACGGACGGACGGACGGACGGACGGACGGACGGAGGGATGGACAGACAGACAGATATCAAGTGACTTTAGGAGATTGGCTTTTGTCCAGAAAACATTTAGAAGATAACAGAATGACACAGAGAGGCAGGGACAACGAGACTAATATTTACCCTGGGAGATGTAAAGGAAGATGAATGGAGGACTGGAGTGTCACACTGCCACACTGTCAGACCCAAAACACACTGCTGTCAATCATATACGCTCAACACCCAACGCATGCACGCATACAAGCACACGGGCGCCCACAAACACACGCATGCACGCACGCACGCACACAGTGTCCATCTCAATGTACAGACAAATGTTGAGTAAAACAACTGTGAATTGTCATTAAGGCAATTCTTAATGACAATTCATGATAATAATGATATTATACTAATATTAGATATCATACGGTATTCAAGGTTAGATTTGTTGTTGCTATTTAAACAGCTACAAACTGAGAAATTATATATATATACAGTATATATATATATATATATATATATATATATATATATAAAGACACATCAGGCATGGTAGAATTATATGAAGTTATGGAGAAAATAGCAGAGAGAAACAGAGAGCGAGGAGAGAGGGGGAAAGAGACACAGTGACAGAGAGTGGGAGAGGAGGAGAGAGACAGGGGGGTAGATAGGACCATTCTATCAGATTACTCTTCTCTTTGTCTTGGAGGAAACTGACTGGATGAATAAAATAAAAGTCTCCCTTAGCTCCCTTCAATGTGTTCATTGACATTTTAGACTTATATCATCATGTTTAGAGCCACTTCAAGCGTGTGTGTGTGTGTGTGTGTGTGTGTGTGTGTGTGTGTGTGTGTGTGTGTGTGTGTGTGTGTGTGTGTGTGTGTGTGTGTGTGTGTGTGTGTGTGTGTGTGTGTGTGTGTGTCTGCTCCCCCTAAAAAGCAATTGAAAGAGCTGTCGGCTATGGATCCTTCTTAGAATTATTTTTATTACAGGGTGAAATTTATCATCACAAGCTCACATTTAACTGTACCAGCTTGTCCAAAAACTAGAGAGGCAAAGCTTTTAAGCAAATGGCAGTTGAGTAAACTAAAATGGCATTGTTGAAAGTCATTTCAATAATAGCTGAAAGCCATTACAACATTGTCATTAACGAGATTGCTGGAATTGCAATTAGCCTCCTCACGTTGCTCATGGCTTAAAAAATAAAAAATACAGAAGTAATATAATGTAGAGGCTCCCATGAGGACCACTGCATAATGTGATCGATGATGAAAAACTAAAATGTGAGGGGGAACTGGAAACCTGATGGAAACCTCTAAATATAACTGTAGCCTAAGAGTGGATGAAAGAGAGAACTGACTTAATCTACAGTCCATTTTCTTCCAGTGCACACTGGACATGTTTAAAGATGAGCTGAAATGAAAAATGTGTTTTTCACAGTTTCACAGCATATCCATGGTCATAATGGAGATATCATTAATAGAAGCTAAACTCATAGTTACTTTTTTCAAACAAAATCATGATGAACTACAGTAGAAATGATCAAGTAGAAAAATGTGCTCCTTGGAGCACAGGTCTCCGTCAGGCAAGGTTGTGTTTAAAAAATCGGCCTCCTGCAGGTGCTATAACAGGCCGATGTGAATAATTTGGAGCAGAGGTTCTGCTCTGGCATCTGGCACTGTGTGTGCAGTTTTATGTCGATGGTGCCAGAGATTAGCTGTCCACTGACGAATGGACGGATGGACACGGACGGACGAACAGGGGGCAAAACATAGACGGACAGGGAGCCTTCGGCCTGGCAGAGATAATAAGCATGAGTCATGATTCCATTCATGATGATTCTCATAACTCATATTCTTCCACACGCAGCTTATGAAGACACTACAGGGCTTCTATTCAGTACTCAGTTCTGAATTTAATTCAAGATGGCAAGTGGATGGTGTTTCAAACTTAAACAGTACAGTAAAATATATCTCTGAAAACATTTTCTGTGAGAAATAGGCAATGGTGTAACATAAACATGCTTCCTAGCACTGCCTTTCTCTCTCTCTCTGCCTCGCAAGGCAATGTTGTTACAATTTGGCTCTTAGATCCCGTAGCTCGAGGGGGCTATGGTCGGCTATGCAACCGAATGACACCCGATGTACAAGGATATGAATTAAAGGTATACTGTACTACTATAATACATTCTTGAAACCAGCCTCTTCTTTTTTTTTACGAGGACATTTCACAATAAGGTAGCAAAAAATAAATTGCTAAAAAGGAGATTTGTATCCCGTTTGATCTTCTAAATTTCTATACTGACTTTAGGAATTTGACCAACAGTGGTGGTGTCAGCACAAATCCACCTTTCCCTACTGGGAGTTTAAGAGGATGTGAGTGGTGTTTGCTGAGTTGTCTGTGAAAGAGGCCGGAGGGGTCAACGCTGAATGAGTGATGGTCGTCACACAGAGCAAGGTCTCCTTGGAGATGAGAGCCAGCTGACTCTCCACTATGCATTGTTACACTGATACCGCTCTCTTACACAAAAATACTACTGCCAAAGGGTTTTTTTTTATCCTTCTGACACCATAGAAACCTCATGCTTCTCCGTAGCTTCTTTAGTGGCATTTGTGACTCTAATGTTTCCCACATTAGTTCACTTTGTGATGTCAACTGAGATGACTGAACCCTACTGCGGCAAAGGTTTGACATTGCAGCACCTTATTTTTAATTAAATGTATTGTTGAATAATGAGCTGTTATTTAACCCCTCTCAACCTTGTTAGCTATCTATATAAGTGCCATTTAATTTATTTTTTTATATTTTTACATAAATTAATGGTGGGGTTCAAAAACGAATGCAGGTCTAGTCAACACGCAATCACCAGGGCCTTGATGTCTGTGGTCCGTGGTGAATGCTGTCTGACTCACAACAAAGCACACAATTATCCATACAATATTTTGGCAGTGTGTTGTTCCTGTCAGGGAGTGGGGCCTTCTGGCTACAGAACCATTGATATCCCAGCGCGGCACTCAGGCAGCAGACGGGAGGGTAATGAGGAGGCAAATATGATTAAAACCATCTCCTCAGGCTGCCGCGGACCTGCCATTAAACCAGCGGACAACTCCTCATGCCCAATCCATCACACTGCTTAGCTCCCACGGAGAGCAAGGTGGCGAGTACACTGTTGGTGAAAAACGCCTCTCCCCTCTTAAAACATCACTACCACAGCTAATCTGGTAGGCGAACGCCACTGTGCAGCCACCTGAGTGTAAGCCTGGTGGTACAGTAATCCCGTTAAATCACAGATCTTAAGTCTTTGAATAATAACACGCACCCCCCAGCCCCCTTACCTCAGGCCCGATAAATGCCTTCATCAATATCATCACCAAAGATCGTAGTCACCCCAACCACAGACTGTTTCAGATCATAGTCACCCCAACCACAGACTGTTTCAGATCGTAGTCACCCCAACCACAGACTGTTTCAGACCGTAGTCACCCCAACCACAGACTGTCTCAGATCGTAGTCACCCCCCCAACCACAGACTGTTTCAGATCATAGTCACCCCAACCACAGACTGTTTCAGATCATATTCACCCCAACCACAGACTGTCTCAGATCGTAGTCACCCCAACCACAGACTGTTTCAGATCATAGTCACCCCAACCACAGACTGTTTCAGATCATAGTCACCCCAACCACAGACTGTTTCAGATCATAGTCACCCCAACCACAGACTGTTTCAGATCATAGTCACCCCCCCAACCACAGACTGTTTCAGATGGTAGTCACCCCAACCACAGACTGTTTCAGATCGTAGTCACCCCAACCACAGACTGTTTCAGACCGTAGTCACCCCCCAAACCACAGACTGTTTCAGACCGTAGTCACCCCAACCACAGACTGTTTCAGATCGTAGTCACCCCAACCACAGACTGTTTCAGATCGTAGTCACCCCCCCAACCACAGACTGTTTCAGATCATAGTCACCCCCCCAACCACAGACTGTTTCAGATCGTAGTCACCCCCCCAACCACAGACTGTTTCAGACCGTAGTCACCCCAACCACAGACTGTTTCAGACCGTAGTCACCCCAACCACAGACTGTTTCAGATCGTAGTCACCCCAACCACAGACTGTTTCAGATCGTAGTCACCCCCCCAACCACAGACTGTTTCAGATCGTAGTCACCCCCCCAACCACAGACTGTCTCAGATCGTAGTCACCCCCCCAACCACAGACTGTTTCAGATCGTAGTCACCCCAACCACAGACTGTCTCAGATCGTAGTCACCCCAACCACAGACTGTCTCAGATCGTAGTCACCCCCCCAACCACAGAGATCGTAGTCACCCCCCCCAACCACATACTGTCTCAGATCGTAGTCACCATGGCACCATGGCAAGACGTGTTTTTTCTAGCTCCTGCGTGTCTGACTCAAAGTCACGGTTTTTTCCACATTTTCTCTTCCTCCTCCTATGGTGTACGGATTCCTATCTTAATATACCAAGGGGATTACATCGAGGTGAAATGGAGAAAAACAAAACCGTAAAAGAGGATTTTCAACCGGATTCTCACAGCGACTTTTACCTGGTCAGTGACGAAGTCAACGGGATCAATGGAAAACGGCCTGGATACGGCTTAGCAGCTATTCAATCCATTCTAGCCCAAAGAGACAAACTCCAGATTAACAAAGGGAAGAGATCTTTCTTTCTCATTATTTTGTTACTGTCTGGCGACATCGAGAGTAACCCTGGTCCCGTGAACACACGACAAATGGCAAGGCTGCTCCGGAGTGGACAAGTAACCGGAGAGAACAAAGGAATCACCATCGACACAACAACACCAATGCCGACCAGCCAGGCGACGACCAACAACAACAACACCGCTGGCATCCTTCCTCACCACCAGCCAACCTGCACACCCATGCTGGATATACACGCTGATGTCCCGGCTGTGGATACTACATTCGCAAGAGCCGAGCGCGTCCCAGACAACAGCAGGCGGAGTGATCTTACATCGGCGGCAGTCGAGGCAAAAGACACGGACAACACCACCATCTACAGGCGTGAAGAGTCTCCACATCCAACCAAGGGGGACAACGAGGCTGGAGACGGACACCGTGATACTTTACCTGCTATTTTTGCTGTTTCTCCGGTCGACACCATGGCTCAATCGGCCCCACCAGAGCCCTCAACAAACCTGGACGAGGGACCCCATCCCCCACTCCCGCCACCCCACGACGACCCCCACGCACCCCCCACCCTCCCCCCACGGCAACCCGCGGCTTCTACAGACATCAACAATGGCCCTCCGCTCCCCTATTTCGCCACGGAGGAAATAAGCACCATAGTCAGAGCCAACGGACTTCATATCTTTCACCTGAACGTCAACAGCCTTGGACCCAAAATGGCTGAAATCAGGCATATGTTTCAATGCGGTAAGGCGAACATCATTAGCTTCTCTGAAACCAAACTTGATGAGTCAACCAAAGACCCAGAAGTTGAAATAGAGAACTATTCTTTGATCAGAAACGACAGAAACAGGCATGGTGGTGGCGTGTGTATGTATATTCACAAAGACACTGAATATGTTACTCGTACTGACTTACAGCATGATGAAATTGAAACTGTGTGGGTTGAATTAATTTTCAAAAAGGCTAAATCAGTATTAGTGGGCACCGTCTACAGACCGCCTGACCAACATGGGTTCTATGATATACTTGAGGGGTGCTTAGCTGAGGAGGAATGTGTAGAGAAAATCCTGATTGGCGACTACAATACAGACATGCAACGTAAGGAAGCACCTGTGTTTAAGTCATTCAGTAAGTTCTGTGATCTACATAGTGTCAGTCAGCTAATTACCCAACCCACTAGAGTGTGTGATTCTACTCAAACTGTCATTGATCTCATTCTGTCCTCGGACAAATCCAGAATCTCCAAGAAAGGGGTTATTGTATGTGGGCTTAGTGATCATTTTATGATATTCTGTACCCGCAAAATACAAAAACTTAAGACCGGCTGCCACAAAACAGTCATATCAAGGGACCTCAAAACCTACTCTAGTGAGGTCTTTAACCAAGTATTGGAGAGTCTGGATTGGTCCGATGAGCTTAAAAGCACACTTGTCGAAGAAGCTTGGCTTGGCTTCAAAACCAAATTTACATCAGTACTGAACAACATGGCTCCTTTGAGAACCACCAGGGGCAAAACCCGCTCGGAACCATGGATGAATTCGGACATACTGGCTGCAATGAAAGCCAGAGACAAAAAATGCTCTGAAGTTCTAAAATGCAAGTCAAAGCTAGCCAAGCGCTTCGACAGTGTTCGCCAAGCTCGTTTGAACAACCTAAATACTCAACGAATCAAACTACGAAACAGTGTAACTGCCATGACCAAATCAGCTAAAAGTAACTTCATTAATGATAAAGCTCAGGAAAACAAAAACAATCCTCATGAGCTCTGGAAGCTACTAAACAATCAACTAAGCTATGGTCAGAAACTAAAAAGCAGATTTTCGAACATAAACATCAAATCTGACAACACTCTCATCACTGACAACCTTGATGTGGCCAACTACTTGAATATCTTCTTTACAAACATAGCAACAACTCTGGTTAACAAACTGCCCTCCCACTCTGGGCTCTTTGGTGTAGAGCACATTACAACCTTCTACAAAAACCTAGGTGTTTGTAAAGACGATTTTAAACTAGTTATGGTAACAACTGATGAGGTAATTAAGAAACTGAGTGCCCTCCAACCCCACAAGGCCACAGGCCATGACAACATTCCCTCCAAATTTCTCAGAGACTCAGCCATCTCTATAGCTCCAATCATCACCCACATAGTAAACCTCTCCATCAAACAGGGACAGGTCCCCCAAGATTTCAAACTGGCCAAAGTAACCCCCTTGCACAAGAAAGGGAGTAAATTAGACCCCGGCAACTACCGCCCTATTTCTATTCTTAGTTCCATCTCGAAAGTGATGGAAAAAATAGTCTATGAACAGGTTGAAAAGTATCTTGCCACTAATAAATTATTGTACGAGTTCCAATCTGGCTTCAGAACATCCCACTCCACTGACACATGTCTTCTCTATTTGAGCGACCACATCAAACAAGAGGTGGACGCTGGCAAATACTGCGGCATGGTCATGCTGGACCTCCAAAAGGCTTTTGACACCGTGAACCACTCCATACTGGTTAACAAGCTAAAAGCAATTGGTTTCGATAGCACATCAGTGAGCTGGATGCAATCCTACCTGGAGGGGAGAGAACAGATGGTGGAAGTGAACGGAACACTGTCCCCCCCCCCCCTCCCAGTGAGCTGTGGCGTTCCACAAGGAAGCATACTAGGGCCTCTACTGTTCCTAATATATGTAAACGACATGACTTCAGCCTGTGACTGCAACTTGTTCCTGTTCGCAGATGACTCAGCACTGCTGGTCTCGGACAGGGACAAACTGCAGGTTGAAAATGCCCTCAGCTCTGAACTCGGTAGAATCTGCACCTGGCTCGCTGATAACAAACTATCTTTACACCTGGGAAAAACTGAATCCATTCTCTTTGGCTCTATTAGTAATCTCAGCAAGGCAAATGGCTTCTTGGTTAGAGTGGGTGACAATGTTATCACACGTAAAGATGAAATTACCTACCTAGGTTCCATCCTGGAGGCTAATCTTTCCGGTGATAAAATGGCCACCAACGTAATCAAAAAAGTCAACCATAGAACAAGATTCCTCTACAGGATCTCCTCACTGGTCAACAAAAACACCTTGAAGACCTTAACAGGAGCCCTTGTACAGGGTTTCTTTGACTATGCATGCACCTCCTGGTACCACAGCACCTCAAAGGCCCTTAAAACCAGGCTCCAGACTTCCCAAAACAAACTGGTCAGGCTCCTACTTGATCTAGCCCCCCGAACCCACCTCACCCCTGCCCACTTCGACAGGCTGGAATGGCTTAGGGTCGACGACAGAGTACAGCATCTTGCAATGGGTCTGGTCCACAAGATTCGATACACCACCAAGATACCCATGTACCTGTCTAGATACTTCCTTAATGTTAACGAAGTCCACACCCACAACACCAGAGGGAGTGCAACGAACCATATACAACCCAGATTCGGCACAAACAAGGGACTAAATTCTTTTCGCTCCTATGCCACCAAAATGTGGAACGCCCTACCAACTGTCATTAAGACATGCGAATCCCTTGACTCCTTCAAAACCGCTCTCAAAGGGCACCTACGGATGGCTGCAATTCGAAACTGGCCCCCGTAAAATCTGAATCCCCCCCCGCCCCCCCCCCTTCTTTCCCCTCACTGTATATATTTCTTTTCCCTTTTTACCTCCTTTTTGATGAATTCCTGTTCTGTCTATAGAAGTGTCTATTTGTACGTCTCTAAATGTTTTGATGATTTGAACATGGTGGACCCTGTTGGAAACAAGTGTAATGCTTAATTGGGTCGTCCACTCACAGTTAACAGCCTTTGTATTGAGTTTGTGCTTGAAATGTACTGTAATTCTGCAAACTGTTAATAAATTCTTCAATCAATCAATCAATCAAACCCCCCCAACCACAGACTGTTTCAGATCGTAGTCACCCCCCCAACCACAGACTGTCTCAGATCGTAGTCACCCCCCCAACCACAGACTGTCTCAGATCGTAGTCACCCCAACCACAGACTGTTTCAGATCGTAGTCACCCCAACCACAGACTGTTTCAGACCGTAGTCACCCCAACCACAGACTGTTTCAGATCGTAGTCACCCCAACCACAGACTGTTTCAAATCATAGTCACCCCCCCAACCACAGACTGTTTCAGATCGTAGTCACCCCCCCAACCACAGACTGTTTCAGATCGTAGTCACCCCCCCAACCACAGACTGTCTCAGATCGTAGTCACCCCCCCAACCACAGACTGTCTCAGATCGTAGTCACCCCAACCCCAGACTGTTTCAGATCGTAGTCACCCCCCAACCACAGACTGTCTCAGATCGTAGTCACCCCAACCACAGACTGTCTCAGATCGTAGTCACCCCAACCCCAGACTGTTTCAGATCGTAGTCACCCCCCAACCACAGACTGTTTCAGATCGTAGTCACCCCAACCACAGACTGTTTCAGATCGTAGTCACCCCAACCACAGACTGTCTCAGATCGTAGTCACCCCCCCAACCACAGACTGTTTCAGATCGTAGTCACCCCCCCAACCACAGACTGTCTCAGATCGTAGTCACCCCAACCACAGACTGTCTCAGATCGTAGTCACCCCCCCAACCACAGACTGTCTCAGATCGTAGTCACCCCCCCAACCACATACTGTCTCAGATCGTAGTCACCCCCCCAACCACAGACTGTTTCAGATCGTAGTCACCCCAACCACAGACTGTTTCAGACCGTAGTCACCCCCCCAACCACAGACTGTTTCAGATCGTAGTCACCCCCCCAACCACAGACTGTTTCAGACCGTAGTCACCCCCCCAACCACAGACTGTTTCAGACCGTAGTCACCCCCCCAACCACAGACTGTTTCAGATCGTAGTCACCCCCCCCCCCAACCACAGACTGTTTCAGATCGTAGTCACCCCAACCACAGACTGTTTCAGACCGTAGTCACCCCCCCAACCACAGACTGTTTCAGACCGTAGTCACCCCCCCAACCACAGACTGTTTCAGACCGTAGTCACCCCCCCAACCACAGACTGTTTCAGATCGTAGTCACCCCCCCCCCCAACCACAGACTGTTTCAGATCGTAGTCACCCCAACCACAGACTGTTTCAGACCGTAGTCACCCCCCCAACCACAGACTGTTTCAGACCGTAGTCACCCCCCCAACCACAGACTGTTTCAGACCGTAGTCACCCCCCCAACCACAGACTGTTTCAGATCGTAGTCACCCCAACCACAGACTGTTTCAGATCGTAGTCACCCCAACCACAGACTGTCTCAGATCGTAGTCACCCCCCCAACCACAGACTGTTTCAGATCGTAGTCACCCCCCCAACCACAGACTGTCTCAGATCGTAGTCACCCCAACCACAGACTGTCTCAGATCGTAGTCACCCCCCCAACCACAGACTGTCTCAGATCGTAGTCACCCCCCCAACCACATACTGTCTCAGATCGTAGTCACCCCCCCAACCACAGACTGTTTCAGATCGTAGTCACCCCAACCACAGACTGTTTCAGACCGTAGTCACCCCCCCAACCACAGACTGTTTCAGATCGTAGTCACCCCCCCAACCACAGACTGTTTCAGACCGTAGTCACCCCCCCAACCACAGACTGTTTCAGACCGTAGTCACCCCCCCCCCAACCACAGACTGTTTCAGATCGTAGTCACCCCAACCACAGACTGTTTCAGACCGTAGTCACCCCAACCACAGACTGTTTCAGATCATAGTCACCCCCCAACCACAGACTGTTTCAGACCGTAGTCACCCCCCCAACCACAGACTGTTTCAGATGATGCTACAAAGTGGCTCTGTCTGTAGCAATAATACCACTGGCAGTATAGATTGCTATAGTTTCTTACCCCGCACAATAGGCACATGGATGTGCTAGCTAAAGTACAGATAATACCTTGACCTTGAATAAAGATGACCTTGACCTGCATTACATTTTATGTGAACTATGATACTAGGAGAAAAAGAAGATACATTTGATCAGATGTGCCTCATCTTCCTTATTCCAAAGCACTCACCCCACACACACACACACAAACACACACAATTCCTCCTCTGTACCAACAACCAAAGCAGTCACATATTCAAACACCCGAATGAAGATAAAATAGCATGGTTTGTGGCTACACATTTTGGATTATTGTGCAAAGCCAGTAGGAGAATAATCAGCAGGAAGACGTGAAAGGAGCATCGCCGATGGAGAAATGAAGCATCCTGTGCCTCAGGCCCTTTTAAATGAGCCCAGTAGAGCAGCTGAAAGATGCTGAAGATGTGAGGAGGAGAGGCAGTGCCATTAGCAGGGTGAAGCATCTGCTCTCACACAGCCTGAGTGGAACGCTACCGTCTCAGAGTGTTCCGTTAGATAAAAGGTTGAAGTCTTGGTAGCTTCTGTTTGAGAGTTTTTCAGGTTTGAATGAAAGGGTGATTGGATGGACAGTTGGACACCATGCTGAACAGATGAACAAACTCCTCATTATATCAGTGAGACAGGAGTAATGAACAACCTGTCTGTAGGCAAGTAGTGTTTTATTTTGATTTGAAATGTTCTAAGTTACTTTCTAAGATGCTTTTATACATCTCGCTGACTATGGTTTCACACAATTACATTGAATACATGGTACATTACTCCTGAGAGAATGAACACATGCATTGTTCATGATGACCAAGCCTTTTCATCTGAAATACTGTGGAAATGGTTTGTCATATAAAGGAATTAGAACATGTCTCTTGCGAGCCTTTTAAATGTCTCACCCACTTTCTTCACAAATGACTCAGTTATGTTATTCACACCAGAGCCATCAGCCTTTCACATGAAAACTACTGCAATTATGGACTAGTGCAGTAGATAGTCCATCAACAGCAGAGCCAAGAGCAGCAGCCTCAATATCATCTGTCTCCTTCATGGACATTAAACAATTAGGAGCAATGGTGGAGAATGGGACTGGGGTAGATTGACTGGTCGGTCTGTTTAGGCTGGCACAGGAAACAGCAATGTTCTCACATCATGAGTATGGATTCCATGTGTCATACTTTTGTTCCTGTGTTTGATGGGGAGTTGAGAGTTTTGAAGAAAGACGGAACAAGGGTTTTTCTACCGCTGTTATCGACGCTGGAGCCATATGTTTATGGTCTGGTCTTGATTTCCCCCTTTGTGTAAGGATTCATAATTCTATTTTTAATGCATAATGATGACAAGTCAAGGATGTCAGCTTTTTCAACACAGAACTAAGTGTCCCAATGAAACTTCTGTACAGTAGACATGTTGAGTGTGTGTGTGTTGTTGGGTTTAGGGAATTCACAACTAAAAATGTGTAGAAGTTGATCTATCGAGGCAGTGATGAAGGCAAAGGGATTCCCAACCAAGTATTGAAGATTGACATTTCTGTTTTGAAAGTACCATATTTTGATTGATTTGATGTGATCCTAATTTATTAATGTGGCATTCAGATTAAAACATTCATGCTCTGCTAAAACTGAGGAGTAAATGGTGATTTCTTCACAGTATTAATTAATTTATGAAATTCTGTCGTAGTGGGTTTTATGAGCTGGAAGCCAAAATTGTGTAAAGATAAACAAATAAATACTTGAAATCATTTACGTTGTGTGCACTGAATCTATAATCTATGATGGCTTGTGCCATTTAATAATTGTTGGATAAGCACAAGATTTAACGTTGAATAACAAACACCTACTGTACAGTGCATCCTACCAAACTGTGGAATGCGCAGCAACAGGAATGAGTACAACATAACTTGAACGGCGACTACTCTACGATTTTACGTTATCCCAGATGTCACGTCCCCAATCTACTTTTAAACTCACCGATAGTAGGTCAAATAAAGTATAGTTTCTTGTAATAAGCATTCAGACTAGAAACATGTTGTTCAAACCGCCCATGACAGGAAAATGAAGCCCACTGACCAATACAGGAGGAAAAAAATCAACAAGCGTGGTTGTAAATAATTATAAACATAGCTGTTGCGAGGAAAGCAATAAATCATACAGTAAGGATTTCTCTCACACACCTGGTCTGCTGCTATGGATTTACTGCTCCACACAGAAGATGATCTGAAACATATTGGCTTTCACTGTAAAGTACCTTGCCTTAACTTCAGCCCGCACACCAACAAATGGCCTCTTTGATATTCATTAGCACTCACTTATGAATAGGCCATTATTAATTGCTTCCTGCCAGTGCAAGCATGCCTGCTGTGGGGCACAAGTCCATAGTAAAATTATCAATGTTAATTGAACTCAGAGAGTGTAAAAATGTACTCGAATGGACCCACTCAACTCTTCCTTTTGAAGTGGTAATGGATTTACGGTGCATGTAATTTCCTGCAGATAGCGGATATGGGAGAGGGCCACACCTGGGTGCACAGGATAAGGAAGTGCGGTTTGAGGCCATTCCGTAGGCACAGTGCATGCTGACTGTTATCTGCTGGCTGATAAAGGAGCTTGTGTGTCACTGCAGTGGGTTAGCGATAATGCTAGTAGTAGTGGCCATCTATAAACTGTGACAAGTTGACACAGGAGCACTGATGTGTTGACTCAACATTCACTGGGTTGATAAGAGCCACCAGTGGCTGACGCAGAATGGAGAAATGTGCTGCTATATGCCCAAGCTGTGTATGGTTCCATAAAATAGTTTAAGAGGAGTGGCTGAAAGGGTTTGTGGATTCATGAATATTTATCAATGCATAGGCCTTGGGTTAGAGTCCATAGATACTGTAGAGTTGCACATGCAGTACTGTATATGACAACATTCCTCGGTTACATTTCATAGATACATACTGTAAAGTTGTACACTGTATATGACAACATTCCTCGGTTACATTTCATAGATACATACTGTAAAGTTGTACACTGTATATGACAACATTCCTCGGTTACATTTCATAGATACATACTGTAAAGTTGTACACTGTATATGACAACATTGAACATTCTTGTGTTCACACATATGGTAAAATTGTACATAACATTCTTGGGTCAGGGTTCATTGATTCGATTAGGAGGCTGTGTCCAAGTGTTTTTGTTTGTATTTGAGCTTCCAGCTGAAAAATCATCCAGTCAGACATTATTGCAATACTGAATACATGCGTACTGCGTAGTTAACAACCATATTGTCAGTTATTATTATCGTGAAACGTGACCTTATGAGCTCTACTCCATGAGCATGCTAGCTCGAGCCCCATGTATCCCCACGGATAGAGCACTAGACGGAAACCCATTTGGAAAAATTCTCAAGCGTCCTTCATCATGCTCGTAACCATTCTCTGTTACTGTAGAACAAGGTAAGTAAGTACAGTTGGAGGCCATCGATATTGTCCTTTTCTTTTTGCTGAGGTTTGCGTGATCTGCGCAAAAGGACAGTTAACCCATTTTGGGCGGGAACCCCTTTTGGTGTTTTAAACATTATGTTATAATTTAGCTATTGAAAAATAGCAGATCTACAAGCTCATAGCGCGCCACCGAGTGGCGCGCTACGAGCTTGTAGGTCTGCTATTTTTGAAAAATCGTGAAAATATTTATTTCAGAAAACTGGAGGATTTAGAAGGATTTAAAAAAATGTTGAGGTCAGGCCTAAATGGGTCAAATGATAAGGGACAATATCGGTGGCACCCAACTGTAGTCTTGGGAACGGTTCCTGAGCCATGTGGCCCATAGGTCAGGAGTGTTGGCTTGATGTACAAGTACACTCCGTGCCCACAAGTAAGCTCACATGCACGTGTCTCCCAACAGAGATGGGTGTAAGGTGGCGGTGCATCTTGAGGTTAATTTGGTCTGCTTCAAATCATTATTGACATTATCAACCATTCAGTGTCGTACCTGACACAGGGAGAGTAGGACCCTATTTTCGCCGGTACCCCTTATCCCTAAAATACTTTGCCTTTTATGTTTTTACTATTTTGAAAAACGTTTAAAAATTGTTCAACTCACGTTGTGAGTTTGTAGCTTAACTATTTGAACTATTGTTTTTTTCAAAATAGTAAAAAACTTGCCTCCAACCACTGTAGATGTACTAGTACTACCTTACTAGTTATATTGGATTAACACACTCTACCATACAGATTGGTTAAAGTTAAACTGTATTCATTAAAATAAGTCCCAGATTGTATCTTTAAACAGATTTGCTGTCCAGTGTGTGGTAGAACTGGGCTGTACAATAAGTAGAGTCCTAGTAAGCTCCTAATATGGAACGCATTGTGATAGTTTGGGGTTATGTACATGTGGGTGGCTAGCAGGATGGATGGCAGGCACTGTGTCCTCTGCAGTCTCCTGTTGCAGGGCAGCACTGAGAGAACACAGTTCACCTTCATCTATCAGCTCCATCGCCGTGACCGCTATAACTCATCCTTACCTACACAGCCAGATATGGAAAGTGAAAACGAGGGTAGAGAAAATATGGCAGAAAAGAACTGAGAAAGTAGTAATGCATAAATGGAGAGGGGAGGTCATCTCCTTATAGAAGGTGGATGGGAGGATATCGGCTTTGTTCTTTTGAGAAAATCTTGTTGGAATTATAATGAATGCTGATGTTGCCACGGATTTTGGGTTTTTGTTCTAACTCTCTCTGACATACTACAACTGCTGTCCTTCTCTCTCTGTCTTTGCACGCATGCACGCACTCGCACACACACACACACACACACACACACGCACGCGCACACACACACACACACACACACACACACACACACACACACACACACACACACACACACACACACACACACACAGACAAATTTGTGCTCACAAGCGCACTGTACTTTCAGATACTGACATTATTGAATTAGCTGTGGCCCTCATGTCTGCTGTTACATGTGGAGGTCCCAGTCGTTTATTGCTGATGAAAGCGATTAGGCCTCCAGTCCTCCTGGTAGGCGCCGTCTGGCCAGGCTCAGGTTCAATAGCAGATCAATAAGGAATAAACGGGTTATCATAATTCATATGAACCGCATCAGGGTACGAGGGAGACAAAGAGAAGTGGCGTGACTACAGAGAAGCAGAAAGAGGACAGGGTTAATCAGGTTCGACCCTCTCCACATTATATAGAGACGATGAAAACAACCATAGGACTCTCTGTGATGTATCACCTCACTGGAGCCTATTCTGGTCCTGAACCATCAAGACCTATTCCTACTCCAGTTGTAGGTGATAAGAACCACTGAAAGCTACAACATGACGACTCACCGCTCACCCAATAACATCTCTTCACCGCTCACCCAATAACATCTCTCTAACCACCATTTCGGTATGAATAGGCCTTCAGACTCCAATGTACAGTACTACTGTTTACAGGTGCTCTGAAGAACAAAAGGCAGAGTGTGTGTGTGTGTGTGTGTGTGTGTGTGTGTGTGTGTGTGTGTGTGTGTGTGTGTGTGTGTGTGTGTGTGTGTGTGTGTGTGTGTGTGTGTGTGTGTGTGTGTGTGTGTGTGTGTGTGTGTGCGAACACCTACGAACGCGTAGGTGTTCGCCATCTCCTGAGGAGTGCTCTCTACATACAGTCACCTTGGGCAGTGTCTGTCCTGGCAGTACAGTGAACACAGAGCACTCCAGAGCTGGGGGCACTGTCTGGGACAGCATGACTGAATGACTGACTGACTGACTGATGGTGAGTGCACGCCAAATCGCCTCTAGACGCGTCAGACTCCCCTACACCATGGCCATAGGTGCGGTTCTGTGCTGTATGCCCCATTAGTTTGGTTTTCCGGAGCTGTCATGGCTGCCCAGAAATGTACACAATCCCATTAAAATAATATGGCCCAAAGTGTCTAACATAATTGCAGCCGGTGGCAGTACAGAACTGTAGCAATCACTGATCCATAGAATAAAGATATGGCTAAAACCCTACAAACTTCTCATTAGGGCAGGATAGGCCAGAGAAAATGAAACTACGGGCATTTGTGCCAAGACGGTTTGGACAGATGATTATTTTTTTTCTTGGTGAGGAACATACCTTCTTGCTGTGGTTTGTTAATGAGAAAGTGGTAAACGGGAACCTACTACACCACTTACAGCAAGTGGCTGCTATGCATCATTGGTCTATAAGAGAAATAAGCCATGCATGGTTTACAGTGGGTTTTAAACAGCTACTGTAGAGTCATAGTGTAGCTCGATATGGAGCGGAGTGCTTTGGACAGTCTTAGCTGAAAATCTAGTATTTTATAAAGGGATCACCCAATCAGAATCCAGGAATGAACTATCCGTTTTAGAAGTAAAAACACTGAGATGGATTAAAATGGGAGACGGATCGATCTAACATTGTTATTATAGTTGCATTATAATGACTAGAGTAGAGCCAACGGCTTTAGGCGTGCGCCTAAAGCCGTTGATGGAGACAGACACTGCTTACCATCGTGGGACGATAGCCTGCGTCTTTTCTGAGGATGCCCAATTAAACATTCAGCTTTACATGGGGGGCAGACAGATGTACACACAGAAACCTGTCTGGTAACGTTCTCACAACTCACAAGTTTGCATTTCAGATTGTCTCCCTATAATGTTCCCTACATCTCAGTGCAAAAACATGCTGTAACATTTCCTGTTCTATAGGCGGTTCATGGCGCTATAAAACATGTTGGAAGTGCTGTAACTGTGTACTGTATATTGTTCTATTGCCGGTGCCTGGCACTATAAAAGTGCAGAGACGTGAATGTAATAACCTGCAGATGTGTCTCGGTCCGGTAATGCCAACTCTTCACTCTGTTTGTAAACTCTGTATCTGCGCGATTTCAGTCGTTCAGCCCCATCTTTACATAATTCAACATGGCGAAGAAAAATAGGGTTTAAATTTGCTCGCCTCTCTGAAACGACCGCAATAAAAGTAATGTCCTGCTTTGCCTGGGGTGGATTCAACACCTCATACCACATGAACCGCTAGCAAATGCCCCCCTAACTGTGTCATCTAACGAAAACATCTTCCCTTCGCAGCAATACGAGGAAGTGTTCCTTTTGTTATTCCATTCCAATTTCCATTAAAACTGACATTTCATCTAAACCCAACCCTCTGGGGAAAAGCAATAGCCGGGAAAGAGATGAAGCAATGGGCAAATATGTGTGTGCGTGCGTGTGTGCGTGCGTGCGTGCGTGCGTGCGTGCGTGCGTGCGTGCACGAGTTGTGAATGTATTTTATTGTATCACAGCGGGATGGCAAAAACAATGACCTGAATGCATATAAAGGCTGGTGTACAAAGTGATAGTACTCTATGTGTGTGAATGTTACAGTACGTGAGATCAAAAGAGACTCTGAACCGGGTGCTAAGCTCCGCCCCGCCGATGCCCGGCCAAGACCGACGGAATAAAACGTGTGTGTGTGTGTGTGTGTGTGTGTGTGTGTGTGTGTGTGTGTGTGTGTGTGTGTGTGTGTGTGTGTGTGTGTGTGTGTGTGTGTGTGTGTGTGTGTGTGTGTGTGTGTGTGTGTGTGTTGTGTGTGTTTGTGTTTCTCTTGTTCTTTCCCGTGCATCAAAGGAAATGTCGTTATTTGTAGCAATCAGTGTGAAATCAATGTAATTATGTTTGGAGGCTTGCCTGTAATGCAGAATTTGTAAAGCAACAAATGACGTCGAAACAGTCCCCTCAGAGCTCCCTCTCTTAACCCTTGATGGTGTGGGCTCTTTGAAGACACATTAATTATGCAGTGTGCTGCAGGGGACTTGTGAGCTGGGGTTGCATTTGTCGCTACAAAAGATCTAATGCAGGGATAGCAGGTTCAGAGCTCAGGTGTCTGTATATCGCATAGTGGGAGAGCAGGAAGGAAATCAAGCACTCGCAGTACGTACACACAGTAAAAATAGCAGATCTACAAGCTCACAGCATCTTGTGCAGATCAGATATTTTCAGCTAAGACATTTGTTTTAGAATGGAAAAAAGGTTGGGGTACAAGTACGGACCCCTGGTGGACCCCAGCCAACGAAGTATATGATTCAATTATTATCTTCAATTATTACATGGCTTGGTTGAATGCTTGATTCTGATTGGTCGATCGCTGAATTCAGAGGTCTGTTATGTCTTGATAATGACCGCTCCGCTCTATAACAGACCGCTCGCTGCCTAATCAAGCGGTCTAATCTTAATCCAGAGCGATTTACAATAAGCAAGAACAAAAACATGGCATCATATACATAAAAATAGTTATCATGAATCATATGTAAGCTAAGAACATAACAATGGAATATCCAGTAACATTGGAATATCTGGATCAGTGGATGATCATCTGTGTTTTTGTTGTTGCAAGATACAGATTCTGTGCCGTTATAACGTAATCCATGGGGAAACACTGCAAAATCCAACAGACAAGAGAAAAATGTTTAATGTTTTGTTGTTGACCTGAACAGAATGAAAGTTGTCTCGCTGTGGAACGTGAATGACACCTGTATCTGTCTCCTAAGAGACAGATACACCTGTATCTGTCTCCTAAGAGACAGATACAGGCAGAGAGAAGTCGGGTGGAGATAAAAGAACTACTAGGAGAAACGTGTTTACGCGCGCAGCAGGATAAACTCTGTCATTGTCGTTCCACAAAGCAAAGTTTAGAGATGCATTGTAACGTTAACTACATTGCTCAGACAGGTGATGTATGTGGACTACAAACACATTGGCATATACCACCCCACCCCCCTTCCCCTCCACATCCCACCCAAACCATCAACATAAAAAAATAACACCTGAGGGGGGAAAACATTTTGATACTGAAAATGTGAATACGTTTCAGTATGTTAGTTCCTTAACTATAAACCATGAGATATTATCAGTCAGAGAGCTGCCAAGAACACACAGAGACATGTATAAAAGACTGCTCAACTGGAACCTTGATGAGAGAAAAGCACATTTGCAGTTTATAAGATGGTCTTTTGTTTCCAGAACAATGCGGCATGATATATCAGTGTACCCAACAGACAAACAGCCTGTCTAACACTGACATGCTTGGCTAAATGAAATGTTCCCCTGAGGGGGAAAGAAGTTTGGGTGATTCAGTTAGTCAAACATATTTATCTAATTCTTCCATTCTTTCCGTTACAAGAATGACAGTATTGTGGTGTGCAAGCTGACAGACACGCAGTGCCCCTATAAATGTTTGGTATACTGTGTGTGTGTTTGTGTGTGTGTGTGTGTGTGTGTGTGTGTGTGTGTGTGCGTGTGTGTGTGTGTGTGTGTGTGTGTGTGCGTGCGTGCGTGCGTGCGTGCGTGCGTGCGTGCGTGCGTGCGTGCGTGCGTGCGTGCGTGCGTGCGTGCGTGCGTGCGTGCGTGCGATGAGTAGATTCCTATGAGTGTCTATGTAGCAGTAATCCTATGCTCTGTGTTCTGGTATATGTCCTTCAGTCAGAGGTTCTGCCACAGGCTTTTGACTTTGATGCTGGCAACCTCTCACCTTTGACTGCTCACCTCCACCTGACCCAGGCCAAACACTCCACTCCACAAGGGAAACGTTGCCTATTTATCATTTACTGATACAATCACCGCCTGTCACATCTGTACACACGTCATCAAATAAATCCAGGAAATCAAAAACTACAAAACAATAAAATAGCGATAAAAGATGACAGACAGAACACAGATGTGGAACGTCATGCGTGACAGAAAAACAAAACACTGATAAAAGCAGTAAGAAAACAAACAAAACAAAAATAAAAAAGATGGATGCAGACTGTTGGGTGTCAGGACGTTTAGGGCAAACTTAACTGGCGGGATGAGGGGTCTGCTAATTAAGTGTGGCACCAGCTAGAATGATTCCATCTTAATAATTCAATCACTTCTTAAATTATTCATTAAAATACCTGCATGCAACCGCCCTCTCCCAGCAGAGGTGGCACAAACACACACACACACACACACACACACACACACACACACACACACACACACACACACACACACACACACACACACACACACACACACACACACACACACACACACACACACACACACACACACACACACACACAGGCGCTAAGAGAGCAACTGGTTCTGTATTATACCGTTCACATATGAATGATGATAAGAAGCTTCTTTCATCGTCTACATGTGATAAATACTTCAAAGGTATCTGCAGGGAATTATAAACTGGCCAACAGAGCTTCAAATCCCACTCCCATTGCCAAGCCAAAAGGATCTGTGTCTTCTCCTGACTGAAACATCATCACAGCATCTCACTTTCTTCTCTCCTTCTTCCCGCTCTTGTTTTCCTCTAGAATGTTTCCTCACATGAATATTAACAGTTCATAGAGATGCCCTATTTTGCGTGTCTTAAGTACCGCTCGTATGCCGTAACGTAAAGGGTAAGACCACTTTTTGAGAGGTTTGGGTTGTTTTCTTACCTAATTATGGGCAAACTATTCCATTCCATGAGTTATTTCGCTCCGTTGTGTTGTTTATTAGCAATTTAAGAAATTAAAATAGTCGCTCATTGACTTCCATTGTAACGGGGAAACAGCTCTCAAAGTCACTCTTTTAGCACATGAACCAACGCAACAAAAGCTGATTCTGACAGTTTATGACATCAGGAAAACTCATGCGGTTTTATTTTCGTCTTTTAAGATAGATTTATAAAGTTACTATTTTAGCCGGAGATAGACTGAAGCAGTACTACGGCGTTCCCAACTCTCGCGGGGACGTCTTGCGAGGTTTCGTTTGTAAACAGAAGTCTCCACACTGTTTGAGATGCACCCAGCTGCAGCCTCGCATACGAGCAGTCCCAGACACAGACACTTTACACACTTCTGTGTCTTCTAAAGTGTCTCCCTCAAACACGTCCAGTGTGTAAGTTTTTAGTGACAAGCGGACGAGATCAAATCCATTTGTTTACATCCCCGTCGTTTCCAATAAGGAAGTGGTGTACAGTTTTGGTCCAATCAGATCGTTTTTTACAGCAGTGATTCGGTCGGTGTAGGCATTCCTACCGGATCTTCTTTCTACACAAATTAGTCAAAACAAGACAAAGTTGACGTTTTTTATTAAAAATAAAACCGCATGAGTTTTCCTGATGTCATAAACTGTCAGACTCAGCTTTTGTTGTGTTCGTTTATGTGCTAAAAGAGTGACTTTGAAAGCTGTTAATCCGTTACAATGGAAGTCAATGGACCCTATTTTTGAGTGGTGTAAACCACTCCTACAACTGGCTTTTGTGTTGAGTGGTGTAAACCACTCCTACAACTGGCTTTTAAATCACACCCGGGTGAACTGGATGACCGTAGCAACCGTGGTCATTTTCTCTGCGCAAAAAAAGCCAGTTGTGAAATCACATCCAGGTGATTTCTTTGTGTTATAGCCTAGATCTAGGAAAGTGGTCACTCAGTTCACCCGGGTGTGATTTCATTACGTCAGACATTACGTCAGACCACAGCTGATCATGCTATATAAAACCTTACACCACTCAGTTCACACGGGTGTGATTTTTTTATTTCTTAAATTGCTAATAAACAACACAACGGAGCGAAATAACTCATGGAATGGAATAGTTTGCCCATAATAAGGTAAGAAAACAACCCAAACCTCTAAAAAAGTGGTCTTACCCTTTAAGACCTGGAGGTGTGGTCAATGCTGTTTGCACTCAAAACAGCCAAATAGCATTGGTCATGCCTCCAGGTCTAAAGCTAAGTTATAAGACCAGCTGGTACTTAAGACATGCAAAATAGGGCCCTATTTTAGAAGCAAAGGCTCATAATATTAGACAATATTAATCGAGTGCTGAAACGTGCGTGGATCCGTTCTGACTGAATTAATCCCATACCAGCCACGGCTTCTCTTAAAGTGTCAGTGCTGACATGATTTAAACGAGAAAACATTATCCACTGTATCGAATCCAATAGGGGAACTTCTCCAGTAAAGCGTGTAAAGTGTGGACAGTGACTCAATACTGGACGCAGTAGATTAAACCCAATTAACTTCAAGTCATTTTAGTGCTTAGCCTTTCATTTCACTATCTTGTCTTTGTGTGCATGGCAGCATGTGTCGACTGGACGACTAAGCTCAGGAGCTGCTAGACGAAGCACACATGTTGTGTGTTATTATATAATGTAGGGCACTGGGGTTCTTCTCAAGAGGTTTACTCCCAGTTCTTCCCTCTCAACCCACCCACACACACACACACACACACACACACACACACACACACACACACACACACACACACACAAACACACACACACACACACACACACACACACACACGCTCCATACATATCAGTTATGTTATACGTATGTATCATTTGCAAGCTAATTGATACTGACACCAGTCATAAAGGATCAGTAGGTATGCGTAATGATTGGACATCAAATACATTTTCAGATGTATGTTGACATTTACTGTGATCGTTTTGATTTGAATCGATAATCGGTTTTGAATCAAATAATCACCCCACAAATATGAATTGAATCGAATCGCGCAACACCAAAAGTTTCACACCCATGACAAGAAGAGTTACTGCTTCCCTTTGTCAGATCAAAGATGATTTGAATGCCATCTGCAAGGAGAGGAGACAGTTTCGCAGGAGCACGCAAAGGTAAAGAGGCAGGAGAGACTAATTATAAACAGACTGGCAGACCGACAACCTGCAGGCTGTGGCATTTACACACTCCATGCATCATCGACACAAGCCTTAACTACATAAACCCCATACGGTGTCTAGCGGAGTCCCTCAGGGAACTATACTAGTGTATTTTCTTTTTATCTTCGGTCTACATTAGATATCTTCGCTAAAAATAGACGATCAACGCCATGCCTGTTCTTGTCTTCTCTAGTCTTCTCTCTACTTAAAACTGCATAGGGCTACGTCTCCTGCAGAGTGTGTGTGTGTGTGTGTGTGTGTGTGTGTGTGTGTGTGTGTGTGTGTGTGTGTGTGTGTGTGTGTGTGTGTGTGTGTGTGTGTGTGTGTGTGTGTGTGTGTGTGTGTGTGTGTGTTTATTGTTGTCCACGTGTTTCTTAACGTGCACTCATTCAGTCACTCTACTCTTTTTTTCCAGATATCCACTGTGAGCAGGAAGTCCACTCGGGGACAGACAGACCCCCTGCTGTGTGTGTGTGTGTGTGTGTGTGTGTGTGTGTGTGTGTGTGTGTGTGTGTGTGTGTGTGTGTGTGACCCCCTGTAGTGTGTGTGAAGTGTTCACCAAGAGAAAACAGAGAGCGAGAAACAAAGAGAAAGAGAAAGCACCCCTACAGGGCCTACACGTTTATGGGCAACCGCCAAGAGAGGTGTGCTCGCATTTAATTGTTACCATGTCCTTGTATTGTGTATACAGTACATGCAACAGCAGATTGCTGATATGCAATCCCGTCCTAGAATTCGATTATTTTACAAATCCGGTAACTCAGCTCAGTTAGAGCTCAATGCAAAACAACGCCCCGCCCCAGGCTGTTGTGCTTGTGGTCAGTGCCTTTGTACTCGGATCTATATTCAAATACCAGGGATTTATGAGTATTGATGTTTTTAAACCTCTTTCTGCTGATGTGTCAGAATTCAAAACAGCAGTTCCTGTGTCACGGCCGAAGCAGTGATGCGGAGGCATATTTTATTCAAACGGTTTGAATGGCAAAATGGGAAAACCACTTGCACAGCACAAGAGACAAAACAAGATAAGTTGGTGATGAGAAAGACAGACAGACAGACAGACAGACAGACAGACAGACAGACAGACAGAAAGAAAGAAAGAAAGAAAGAAAGAAAGAAAGAAAGAAAGAAAGAAAGAAAGAAAGAAAGAAAGAAAGAAAGCTAGAAAGAAAGAAAGATGTCTAAAGCTGCAGCATTATGTAAGCTTGATTCATGGTAAAATCGATGTGTCTGTCAGCATGCAGGACACGGCCACAATGCTCCTTTTATTCTGGTTAAACCTGCTCTCATCTTGATCGCTACAGGGGAATAATTATTTAACATATCCATCCAATACGCCGAATATGTTAGACAGCATGTCAACCATAGCATCTAAATGACAGCAGCTCAATAAAACTTGATCATACAATAAAACCAGAGTTTCCATCTGTCTAACACTTAAAACAAATGCCGACGCCCATCCCCGTGTCCATAAACACAGGAGACACACACATTGTGCAAGTGTTCGCTCATGCACACATACCACATTCTTGTTTTTTCCCACTCTGAAATTGGCTTTGCACCAGCAAATGAATTCAGGAGATGGCTATTAAAATCCCATGATTGCAATCTAATAAACAGGTAATAAATCTAAATAGAACCATAATAAAGTCTATTGTAACATTAATGCAATGTTGTCAGAGCTTAAGTGAGCGAATTCAATATCATACAGTCTAACCTTACTCTCAGGTAGCCTACCTAATTTCACCAGATAGTGTCCTTAGATTAAATGTAACTTTTAAACAGCAGAACCATATGTTCTTGGATACCTTAATTGTAGCATTTCATGAATATTGCCAGAATGGAATTGATGAGTTGTCACCTGCAGTCAAGTTCAGTACATACTTAGAAAACCAAAACCATGGACATTGCTAATAAAACGTTGTCTTTCAAGATTTATAGGTCAAAGTGTGAATCGGCCCATTACAGATGGGTGCCTGATATTAACTGCACACAGACAAAAGTACACATGAAAACATAATCTCCCACCCTCTGCCAATTGAGCGGATGGATGGATGGATGGATGGATGGATGGATGGATGGATGACATCTTAACTTGAATAATGAGCTCAAATATATCAATCTGGGGGCGTTTCATTTGGAGTGTGACTGTGACAAGTTCCTGATACACCTTTCATTCTGAGAAAATGTGAAAGTAATGGAGCGACGCTGGCAGTGTTTTGGCAGCATGTGGACTGAGACAACTCATCCCATACTCAGCTCCATTTCATCCTGTCAGCAGTAAAAGGCAACAGTACCACCTCCTGCACCACGGCCCACATTTGGACCATTTGCATAAACTGCCATCTTTAAATTATTCACAGCTGCTGTCTTGGCTTTTCTGACTAATTATAGTAGAGTGCCTGAGAGTTTGTTTTACCAGCGAGAGAGCGAGAGAGAGAGAGAGGGGGGGGGGACACTTGCATGCATGCACTCACAAACATAGGTAACATGCACGCACGCACGCACGCACGCACGCACGCACGCACGCACGCACGCACGCTAAACTAAACAGATATGGAATTATGTAAACATTATTCTGAAGTACGGCTGAACAGAAATCTGCACATGCAGTACTGTAAACACATCTCAGGTTGTACGTCGCCACACACGTAATGCAGAGAATTATGGTGCATACACAAATCTGTGCCATATAATTATGCACGACCCATTTTCACCTAAACATTTATCTTTTCTCTAAACAGTGCAGAAGGAAGTGACTGCGGTGGATGAATCAAAGCACGGCGGCATCGGCAGAGGGGAGCGGACCGCTAACAATCTCCCTCCAGAACCTGCGGCTTTGATTTTCTCATTATCAGCTAATCTGAGCTCAACTGTTGAACTCAATAGAATGTGAAAATTCCTTAATTACCATTAGGTCCTTCCAGCAATACTGCTTTCGACCCATGCTAGATGGAAGCTATCAATTCCTTCCTTCCTTCCTTCCTTCCTTCCTTCCTTCCTTCCTTCCTTCCTTCCTTCCTTCCTTCCTTCCTTCCTTCCTAAACTCATCACACTCATCACGCCAGGTTGCAGTACATGAAACCAACTCAGACATGCATAACAAACACAGATAGAGACAAGTACAGTACTTGACTGAATGTACTTCGTTACTTTATGTATTTATGCATTAACATATTGCCCACTTGCCTGCTTTGTTATGAAGACACCATGCACTGGTATTAAATATTAAACGTAAGTGCCAAGGATCAGTCCAGCTGTAAAATGAGGCATTACCTGTACAGCACCTGTGTGAATGTAGCATCAGAACAGAGAGCATGGAAACCAGGGCTGAGTGAAAACATAGAGCTAAATCACCCTCATAAATCAAACTGTTTACTATTAATGACATGTCTTATTCATCAGCTCCAATCCATCAATGATTGTACAATTTGCTTGAGTGATGACATACCTCATGATTAAACTGTTGATGTCTAAGGCAACAATAATACCTATGAGTGATTAGGAGTGTGCGTGTGCGCATGTGTGCGTGTGTGTGCGTGTGTGTGTGTGTGTGTGTGTGTGTGTGTGTGTGTGTGTGTGTGTGCCCAAGCCAAGAGCTAAGGCATTGGTTAAATTCTGTTCAGAGTTTGTGATAATTGGCAGTCGGGACGAGGCTTCCTGTATCCATGATCTGTAACCTGAAACACTTACGTATGTGGTTGTGCACACGGGTGCGTTTTTTCGGTGTGTTTCGCGGATCCGAAAGCAGAAGGCTATCACTAGCTGTCAGCCTGTCACCAACAACCCACTAGACCCAACTAGTAAGCTGCAAAAAACAGATACAATCGACCCCGGTTCGAAAAAGTGCAGCAGTGTGCAAACGTGATTGACATAAAGTGAGGTTGATTTGGGGGTTTTTCACGTCCTCCAAAATTCGCTCTGATATTCGGATGAAAAAACGCACTAGTGTGCAACCACCTTTATTGTTGAATTTACCAAGTTTGTGCATCTACTACTGTTTGTGTTAAAATGTCTTTTTAAATGTGAACACAGAGAGAGAGAGAGAGAGAGAGAGAGAGAGAGAGAGAGAGAGAGAGAGAGAGAGATTGGACCAGCACACTGTGTTTGGCCAGAAATGAATTCTCTCGCTGCATGCCTGAGAGTCTTGGCTGTGACTGTACAGTAAGTTGACTCTAATGGAGCAAGGGTCCATTTACAAACTATTGAGCACTAAACACATTGTTTGGCTTTCAGAAAGCACTTAACACCAACTCAATCCTGAGATTAAAAAAAACACAAAACACATTCGCTACACTGATGTCCATCCCTGGAAAGTGACAACATTTCCGTCATATACTTTACAAGCACTTCTGGAACGCACGCACGCACGCACACACTCACACACACACACACACACACACTTCTGCTCCTACATTGTCATAGCCTGGTTAATAAACCAGACCGAATCAGCCGTTGGCAAAAAAAAGTTGCCTACCAGCGGATTTCGGTCTGGCGAGGCTCAGTAGCACGCCTCTTTCCTACAATCGAGAACAGGTCGGACCAATCGGGACACGGTATGCAATATGGGCGGGCTTTGGTACAGTGACGTTCAATGCTTGAGACTTTTGACTGACAGTAGCTCTGACCAATTGCGTCAAAGAGAAAATGTTCCCCGGGAAATGAAATCCAAGTGGAGCCAGCCCAGACTGATATACCGCGACAGTGTTGTGTGATATTAGTCTGGCTTATTAGCCAGGCTAACATTGTCATACACAGGCAAGGAAATGAAGCACACACACTATGAGAGTGTCAAAAACTGGTCCACTGTGCACATGTACACACACGCACACACCACACACACACCACACACAGTCACACACATGCACACACACACACACACACACACGCACACGCACACACACACACACACACACACACACACACACACTGTTCGACTATGATTCCACTGGGTTGTCCTCGTCTTTTTTACACGAGTGAAAATAAAACCAATTTCTCTCTTTCTCTGTCAACTTTGTTCAAGAGGTCATGGCTCTATAGTGACAGCGGTCTCTACAGTGTAGCACTGATTGACAATCCTTCATGTGTTACATGTAACACTCACTGACAACACTGCACACCATGGACAATAACTATAACGATAAATATATAGGTTTTCAAATCATTCTAACGCAACTGGATGACAAAGTCCACACACCACTACCGGTATAATAATGACAATGCTGAGCCATATAGTTATACTTATCGTTATTTAGTACACCTTCAAACAGGATCAACAGCCACACTCGTGGCTACGGTTTCACCTTGACTTGTTTGCTTGGCGAGACTGGCACTCATCTGTCCCTGACCACAGACACTGCCTGTCTGTGGTCACAAATAAAACACGACACCGTCTCTCGCCACACCACTCAATGTGTCAAAGTATCGAATGTGGACAGTGGCAGTGAAAAGAGTCGATTTAAGAAGAGGGGGGGAGGGGGTAATTATGGTACATAAATTCCAAAGAGTAGTCAGTCAATACATAACAGAATGAGCATCTTCATACAAAAGTCCAGAGTAAACTGTTTGCGCCCCTTCTTTGTCCTTTTTTCAGGGTTGACTGATGGTCTCAAAAACACAAAGGAAAACTGGCAGAAAAAGACTTGCTCTCTACATGAACTTTTAAGGAAGACTCCTTAGACAGAGACTAAGAAAATAGGTTTCAAGTCCTCTGTGCTCAAAGTGAGAGGTGCAAAAAATCAGCAAACGTGTCGGTCTTAGAAACTTTGTTAGTGCTATATACAGCACTAACAAAGGTCTTAGGACCTTTGTTAGTGCTATATACAGCACTAACAAAAGTCCTATGAGTCTTCTTCTGACGCTTTTCTGTCTTCATACAAACAAACAACAGAAAACTATGACAAGAATGTCTAGACACATTCAGAGAGCATAGGATATAATTACCTATGACATATAGAATAATGAATAGGAAATAAGTGCCCTTCTTCCATGGATTCAGCATGCATCGCTGGAGAACCCGGTAACATCATGTGTTGCCGTGGCGATAGGGACACATCAGTGGTGGGAACAAAGATGATGTGTGGGTGATAGAGACGGACTGACAGATGAACACAATTATCTGACTCATGCTTTTGTAGTTGGAGGAAGTCATCTCAAGATAAAGTCAAATCTTTTCATGATTCCATGTCTAGTACCAATTTACCAATTCATTGATTAGCTAGGAGTAGGACGGATTCCCAACCTTTTTGCTACCGCAGACCGGCTGACAGGTAGAAATAAAATTGTGAACAAGACACAGACGTTGACTAGCAGACAGTCAATGATTAGCTGTTATTTATATATTGTTACAGTATATGTTATATCATTTACCTAAATGGCGTTATATTGTGGTGAATTATGAATCCATAATTCTTCAATATCTCATGTTCTCTTACAAAATGTGCCAGCTGTCTGGAGCTATGTGTATTGTGTAAAACTGTACTTAAACCATGAGATTTCTATGTCAGTCGGTCAGTTCTGTCCGAGGCCGTGAGGCTGGAGGAGCCTATGCCATGCTTTGCTATGCTGTGTACTTCGAAATAAACCAACATCTCTGAGGAACATCTAATCTGCTGTCGTGCTGTCTCACAATTATCTCAATGCTCTCCCAGTGTTTTGGTTAAGTTTGTATGGTCTCGTGTCCAAAATACACGACATGTGGTGCCGACCCGGTCGTGTTGATGCATTTTTTGCGTCAGGCGAGGGGTTCCGCACATGTGGTGCTTCGAAACCGGTGTCTTTGGTGCGTTCCAGCGCCAGACAGGAAGAATCGGCGGCTTTTTTATTCAGTCTAATCAGCGAGTTTTTGTGAGAGACGGCGACGACGGGTTCCAGCGGAACGAGGACGAGGATGTCGACGGACCACCGCGATGAGGAGTGTTGCGCAGCGGCGGCCTGCGTCTCTTTCCAGCTAGCGGGCAGGGGGAGCGGTCGGCGGGGTAGCAGCAGCCACACGGGGGCCTTCGATCGTCAACTCTACGCGGGGGGTCGGCGAGCAGGGGAGCGATGCAGCGCAGCACGGCACGGGGACGCCAGCGGAGGTCCACGACGGGGTGAGGCGACCACTCGACGCTTGGCGCGGCGGTTTCCACTTTCGGGAGTTCATTTCGAGGTGGACAAGAGGACAGTGTCAGACAGCGGCCGTGTAGTATGCGGTGTACTGATCACACATTGCACGCACGACACGTGCCGAGGAAGGACACATCTCCGTGGCGGCGGTGGCTTGGCTTTCCATGGCCGACTGACGACACGAGCTGAGGGCCTTCGCGGACCTGAGCAGGGGTCTGTGATGAAGATGTTGCCTTTTCTTTCTCGTTTTCCCATCTCTGTTGTTTCAGAGCTGGGAGGGGGGAGATGATGATGAGATGATTATGAGAGCTTTCAGCGAAAACAGCGGTGAACATTTTCTCAACTTGGTCCGTGGCTGAAGCGAACTTTGAGGTAACGGAATGCAGCAAACAGAAGATTTTCCTTTGTCCGTACAGAGAAAAGATGGACTTTCCTTCTCTCTGTTTTCAAAATTGTGCGTCATGTTTGTTTCAACATGAAAAAATAGGCCTCATGTTGGTATGTTTTGTCGTATAATTAGGTAAGTTGGTTCATAAGTAGCCTAATTGTGAATCAAATAGGTGTTTCCTCGAGACGTGAAGAGAGTATTAATTAGTTAAATATTGCTTAAACTCTGGCCTGTTAATGTATTTCTTATTATGGTGAAACTCCAAAGAGAGAGTTTCATGTGATTTGTTCTATATACCTTAGTGGAGCAGAGTTTTATTTAAAGCATTATAAACGTATAGATATGTTATGGCACGTCCTAAATTTCCTGAAAGCGGCAATGTCTTGTTTAGTATTTGTACTTACTGTAAATGAAATCATTTATGACGAGTTGTGTAATCTTGAATGTCTGTGTTTGAAAACCATTTGGGAAGTTCTGTACTGTAATGCTGTTATTCTGGTCTCTTGAATGTATTGTTAACCGGAGGATCAAGGGGGGTGGTAACTGGTAAGATAATTATGGTTTCATATTTCATAGTGACAGACTAGAGTTTGTCAAAGGGGGAATGTGGTGAATTATGAATCCATAATTCTTCAATATCTCATGTTCTCTTACAAAATGTGCCAGCTGTCTGGAGCTATGTGTATTGTGTAAAACTGTACTTAAACCATGAGATTTCTATGTCAGTCGGTCAGTTCTGTCCGAGGCCGTGAGGCTGGAGGAGCCTATGCCATGCTTTGCTATGCTGTGTACTTCGAAATAAACCAACATCTCTGAGGAACATCTAATCTGCTGTCGTGCTGTCTCACAATTATCTCAATGCTCTCCCAGTGTTTTGGTTAAGTTTGTATGGTCTCGTGTCCAAAATACACGACAATATCAACAAAGATAGGGTGATTACAAAAGGTTACTGTCTGTATCAGAAATGACTTTGGACAGGTGGAATTTTTTTGTTAAACTTGCAAAGTGAAGTGTTTCATTAGTGCAAAATAGGACAGCTTGTTGTGACGCATCTGATCATGAAGAGTGAAGACACATGAAACTAAGGCTACTAGGCCTACTACTAAAGATGCCAAGGATTTGACAGTGATGCCACTGATATGCAACAAGGAAGTAGCACGGACTCTAATCAGTTTAAAACCACAGTGATGTGACATCTCTGACGAATCCTTGGTATTAATGGCATCTTCATGCGACGGTGGTTGGGAACCTCTGAGCTAGGAGACCTACAGTATGAAACATGAATGACCAGCCAACTATTCCAGTTCAACCTACAGTACAAATAATTATTCAGTTACCTACTGTTATACATTCATTCAGTTCACCTCTGGTGGCGCATGCTGTACATGACAATACATTACCTCAATACAGCCTCTCTGTATCCGTTTCATAGGAAGAGGAGCATCAGACTTTTTGATGGTATTGAAAAACATACCTCAATAACCTGCCTATCCGGCCAAGCCTACTCAGAAGTACATACATTAAAGCTGTTAATCTTGTTAACTCTGAAAATACAATTGAGTGAGTCACAAAGACTAATAATGCCAAAGATCATTCTGTATTGAGAGAGAGAGAGGGGGGGGGGTGACAGAGTGTGCGTGCGTGCGTGCGTGCGTGCGTGCGTGCGTGCGTGCGTGCGTGCGTGCGTGCGTGCCTGCGTGCGTGCCTGTGTGCCTGCGTGCGTGCCTGTGTGCGTGCATGCATGCAAAGAGAAACATACACTCATGTCCCTGGTTCCCTGGCTAATTACTGTTCAAAATGTGATTACTCAAGGGAGTCTTTCTAACCTTTACACTTCCATAAATAATAGCTTTAACAGCAAACGAGCTCCAACTCTCTAATCTAAGAATAATTGGAAGGGGAGAACCACTTCCTTAGCAGGGAACAGGGCTCTTTATGAAACACTTCACACTGAACCCTCCGTGCTGCATAATGTGTGATCACGTCGGCCACCCTCGGTGACAATCCCTGCTCACAGGTCTGTAATATACTGTATATAGTGGGATCTTTGCACGTCTCCATTTGCTTTGTTCTAGCAGGGGATAATCATAACATTGATAAACACTCAAGAGGAGCTCACTGCCTTGACATTTCACACTTCCAGATAAAGATGCCAATATTAAAATAGTTGTCAGAAGACCACAGGACATCCATAACTACTGCATCAACTACTCCCCAAGAGTCGCCTAAGGAGATACATGTTCTTTTCACTCAATAGCAATGATCAATTCTCATCAAAAAGGCAAAAGGCCTCAAACAAAACCAATAACGGGTTGACTAAGCAGGGAAACTTGGGGGTAGTCTAGTCTGAGAGGCTGTTTACAAATGCCCTCAGCATACTTGTCTGCCATGTTTGACCACAGGACTCTATTCCTCAGTAATTACCTTAACTTCTGTTTATTTAACATGGAAAATTATACTTTTTCTGTTTTGTATGTGTCTATGGAGTTAACATTACTCTAATGGACCCACCGGTGTGGTTAGAATATTGAAATATAGGTTCCCTGTATAATTTTGGCCCAATCGAGGCCCAGGCCAAAAGGCCCAATCAAAATGACAGTGATGTAGTGACATCACAATATCATCCCCTCCCCTAACCCCTAACCCTTTATCATATAGCAACACTATGTGGGTGTGGCTTCAGATCACCACCCATCACCACCCACCAGGCAAAATAGGCATAATTAATGAACTGGTGAGTGTGAGCCACATAAAAACATAATTTTAACACTTTCTCCTAGTATAATAATAGTACCTGATGATCATGTTTTAGGGGGGGGGGGGATCACGGCACTCCAACTTTAACATTTGTGTTTAAGCAACAAACACCTGGCATCAATGAAAAAGGGGAACGTGGAGTTGTAAGGGCTGAGGTGGAGACCGCAGATCGAAGGGGAAAGTGGAGTTGTAAGGGCTGAGGTGGAGACTGCAGATCGAAGGGGAAAGTGGAGTTGTAAGGGCTGAGGTGGAGACTGCAGATCGAAATGCAGAGTGAGTCTGCAGTTCTCACTGCAAGGGGAAGTTTATTCCACAGTCTGGGTGTCAGGAGGGAGAAGAGTCTAGGATGTGTGGAGCATTGGCAAGAGTGTTTTAACGGAGGTTGGAACAGACTTCCTGTGTTAGCTGTGATCGATAAGGGCTGTGGTGTTGGATCGTGTTCTGAACGAATGGGGAGGCCATGTGGTTGCCTTGTAGGCCAACATTAGTGTTTTCTACTGGGTGCCGGCAGCATGTGGAAGCCAGTGAAAGGAACGCAAAAGCGGGGAGACGTGGCATTATTGGGGAGGTTGTAGAAAAGCCATGCTGCAGCATTATCGATCATATGGAGGGGCTTCAGTGAGCCTGACGGGAAGCCAGTAAGGAGTTGCAATAGCCAAGCCTGAATAAAAACTTTCTCATCAAAGCGGGACACGGCTTTGTCCTGATCTGCCCTGACACACAGTCATCTGCTGCACAGCACAGGTGAGGATTCAGTCTGGAAGGGGAGGGATTGGGACTTGCCCTATTTCCACATGTAGGCAACCATTAATGAGTGTTTACACAGTGTGCTGGTGTGCATCTTCAAGTAACCCATCTGTCTCACAAAACAACCCACATTATTCATTTTTAGGATGAAACACACACACACACACACACACACACACACACACACACACACACACACACACACACACACACACACACACACACACACACACACACACACACACACACACACGCACGCACGCACGCACACACACACACACACACGCACACACACATTTTAATCATTTATTTATGTCCACATAAGAGATACAATACAAGGACACAAATATTTACAAGGTGCTGTACAGAGTGCAATCAGCAAATCCCGGACAAATACCCACACACCCTTCAGGGGTACAAGTAACAGCGTCTTCGCCATATTTGGCGGCTACCGATAGTGGAGCAAAGTGCGGGCAATCACTTGCTCGCCTTGAAGGCTAAGTGGCTTGGACAAACATGGACATGCTCATCTGACCACTTCTATCAACCAAACCCTGGAATCAATGAGTTTGATTGCCACAGGTCTTTATATTGGGCCCATATAGTTTTTCTATTGGGCTCATTTGATTGTCTGTCTGCATTAATTTCACCTAGAGAACTAACCCGTGTGTAGGGGGTGTGGGGGGACGGGGGGCAGCATTAGCGTATTTATTTTACAGATGGATAATTTGTATTCTTACCTGATGTGGAGTAAGCCAGCAAGGTGGACAATAAACATGTAAGAGAAAGAGAGAGAGAGAAAGAAAGTGCCTGTTAGGAATATATTATTATATTATGCATGAATTCATAAATAAATCCATAGCTATGTGGATAATGGAGTCAGAACTCAATATCTATTTGCATTGAAATTTTAAACTATTAGCGTGGGAATGGGCATATAAATTTACATTTACTGTCACTTTTTATTTATTTGTTTCTGTGAAATGAGCACAGTGGATAATTCATTCTTACTGAGCCTCATCTCACTGTTGTTGCCTTGCACGCACGCACGCACGCACGCACGCACGCACGCACGCACGCACGCACGCACGCACGCACGCACGCACGCACACAGCCACACACACACACACACACACACACACACACACACACACACACAGGCACAAAAGAGTGAATCAACTCCTGCGAACCTCCTTACGAACCAAATACTTCCATACGTCTGCAAGCCGCAGCCCCAACCATGAACATAATAATGTATCATTGGTGATTATTCTGGCATAGGCCTACACTACACTACAGTGTGCATTGTGATTATTCTGGCATAGGCCTACACTACAGTGTGCATTGTGATTATTCTGGCATAGGCCTATACACTACAGTGTGCATTGTGATTATTCTGGCATAGGCCTACACTACAGTGTGCATTGTGATTATTCTGGCATAGGCCTACACTACAGTGTGCATTGGTGATTATTCTGGCATAGGCCTACACTACAGTGTGCATTGGTGATTATTCTGCCATAGGCCTACACTACAGTGTGCATTGTGATTATTCTGGCATAGGCCTACACTACAGTGTGCATTGTGATTATTCTGGCATAGGCCTACACTACAGTGTGCATGGTGATTATTCTGGCATAGGCCTACACTACAGTGTGCATTGTGATTATTCTGGCATAGGCCTACACTACAGTGTGCATTGGTGATTATTCTGGCATAGGCCTACACTACAGTGTGCATTGTGATTATTCTGGCATAGGCCTACACTACAGTGTGCATTGTGATTATTCTGGCATAGGCCTACACTACAGTGTGCATGGTGATTATTCTGGCATAGGCCTACACTACAGTGTGCATTGTGATTATTCTGGCATAGGCCTACACTACAGTGTGCATTGGTGATTATTCTGGCATAGGCCTACACTACAGTGTGCATTGTGATTATTCTGGCATAGGCCTACACTACAGTGTGCATTGTGATTATTCTGGCATAGGCCTACACTACAGTGTGCATTGTGATTATTCATTTATTTTATATTTTATTTTGTTTTTCTCCAGTTCCCCTGTTAGCCAATAGTGGACAGATTGTGATTTACACTGTGCAGCCATGCAGCACTATTCTCAAGCCTGGACAGAGGCCTAATGGAGACACGCACACAGCTTTTATTAGCTGTGAAATCTGGTGGCATCAAATATTAAACACTTCATTATGGAGCACTGCTTGTCTTGTTCCACAGAACAGCCACTTAAACCTACAACAGGCAGGGGAAAAAGAAAGAAACGGAATTTGCAATGACAGCCACGCAATTACTGGAAATCAACGTAATAAGATGCATTTGGCAATAGTGAATACATGTTTGTCCAAATCTGCATGTATGAGTTTATTTGTGTGTCTTTGAGCACAATGTGTGCGTGCGTGCGTGCGTGCGTGCGTGCGTGCGTGCGTGCGTGCGTGCGTGCGTGGCGGAACAGGTCCCCACCGTGTCTTGTTGTGTTAATAATGAATCTTCGTATTTCAAAACAAACAATCATTTCCTAGGCGAACAGAGCAGAGAGTGTGCTTAATGAAATGAAATGTCCTCATTACATCTGACATGACCCTATAGCCTCCAACTGAAACCTGATTTAAAGGATGGACGCTAAAAGCAAGACTGTGGATGAGAAAGAAGACAGGGACAGTAGTGGTGCAAAAAATAATTGATTCAGCAATGCATCACGATTCGGCCGTGCACAATTCTGCATCGATGCAGCAACGTGACATAATCGATGTATGTATATAATATAATTATAAATAAAATATGTTGTTCAGTATATCTGATTGCTTGTATTGACTGATGAAAAACATATTGTGCAGTGTAGCCTAATATAGAACAGTGTAATGCATCCTGATGCCTCGTGGAATCCAATCGTCACCTGGTGAATGCTAATCAAATTGCATCGTGAGGGCAGCGCCAATGCATACCTCTACGGGACGGACACGCAGACCTCTACGGGGCGGACACGCAGCCTCTACGGGACGGACACGCAGCCGCCGCCTCGCTGTGTGACCGACAGCCTCACCACTGACATCTGAATGATGTATCCCTAGCTGGCCTGGACACACGTCAGCGCATCGGAGGCCATTACTATCAGAGATCCAGGTAAACGGTGACCTATAGCGTCCCAATTCTGGGGGTGAACATTTGGGAAAAGTATCAGATCTACACGCTCACCAGATCTGCCATTTCTGCAAAGATATTACCGGTAACTGTACCATGAAAACATGAGAGGCCTGGTACAGAACTCTGGGGGACTCCGGTCAATTAAATACATTTTTTAAATGTATTTTGAATGTCTGTGTTTTTGTTTGTTTTGTTTTATATTAATTTCATAATTATCAAACCAATGCACAATATGGCTCTGATTGTAATCCAGTCCATCTTGACCAGCAACAAAACCAAATCACAGGTCCTTACTGTATCTCCAACGCTTAGACGACTGCAATTGATAGTCCTTTTAGCTTTGCTCTAACCGAAACCTGGATTACCCCTGATAACACAGCTACCCCCGCCGCCCTCTCTGTTTCACACAAATTCACACACACCCCTCGCTCAACAGGTAGGGGGGGTGGTACAGGGATACTCATGTCCCCGAAATGGAATTTCCGTGTCTTAAATCTCTCTCACCTTTCTCTCACCACATGTGAATTTCATGCTATCTCAATATCACAACCAGTCCCCCTCACCCTCATTGTGCTCTATCGCCCCCCAGGAACCCTTGGGAACTTCCTGGAAGAACTAGACTCTCTGATCAGCTCGTTTCCGGAGGATGGCACCCCCCTGATTCTACTGGGTGACTTTAACCTACCTACGGCAGATAAGTATCTTCCCGTTACGTCCCTCCTATCCTCGTTTGACCTCTCCCTTTCTCCCTCCCCTCCCACTCACAAGGCTGGTAATGTTTTGGACCTCGTGTTCTGCAGAGCCTGCTCCCCCTCCACACTCTCTGTTACTCCCTTAATTAGGTCTGACCACCACTTCATAACCTTCTCCCTCTCTCTCTCTACTCTCCCACCTAAACCTACTCACCCTCCGACCGTCACCACCCGACGCAATCTCAAGTCCCTAAACCCCTCCTCCCTCTCATCCTCTATTCTCTCCTCTCTACCCTCCCTAGAGTCCTTCCTCTCTCTCTCACCCGACCCCGCAACCACATCCTTCCTCTCCTCTATCTCATCTGCATTTGACCAACACTGCCCTCTCTCGACCAGGCCAGCTCGCTCATCCCCACCGGCCCCCTGGTTATCTGAAACCCTCAGATCTGAACGAACACCTCTCAGGGCAGCTGAAAGGAAGTGGCACAAGACAAAGCTACCAGATGATCTCTCCCACTTTCATTCACTCCTCTCTGCCTTCTCCCTCTCACTAACCACCGCTAAAACCTCCTTCTACCACACCAAAATCCAATCCTGCACTTCTAACCCAAGGAAACTCTTCTCCACTTTCTCCTCCCTCCTTAAACCCCCTCCCCCCACTCAACCCTCATCCCTCACCGCGGAGGCCTTTGCCAACTACTTCGAAAAGAAGGTTGATGATATCAGTAGCTCCTTTACCCCCCTCCCCCATAAAGAAGCACTCGACTCAACCAATGCTAACCATAACATACCATGCATGTCCTCCTTCTCTCCTCTATCCCCAGATGAGGTCCTGAAACTAGTCACATCCACTAGACCTACCACCTGTCCTCTTGACCCCGCCCCGTCTCCAATCTTCCAGACCATCGCACCTGACTTGCTCCCCTTCATCACTTCCATTATCAACACCTCAGTAACCTCAGGCTGCGTCCCATCTGCCTTCAAGTCAGCCAGGGTATCACCACTCCTCAAAAAACCAACTCTTGACCCCTCAGATGTCAAGAACTACAGACCGGTATCACTCCTTTCCTTTCTTTCCAAAACCCTTGAACGTGTTGTCTCTAACCAGCTTTCTCTCCATCTCTCAGAGAACAACCTGCTGGATCCCAACCAGTCAGGATTCAAGAAGGCACACTCCACGGAAACTGCACTCCTCGCAGTCACAGAAGCACTACATGCTGCCCAGGCTGCTTCCCACTCTGCAGTCCTGATTCTCCTAGACCTATCGGCGGCATTTGACACAGTGAACCACCAGCTGCTCCTAGGCACCCTAGCTGATCTAGGCATAGGCGGGACGGCGCTGAAGTGGTTCTCCTCCTACCTCTCTGACCGGACTTACCAGGTTTCTTGGAAAGGTTTGCTATCACCCCCCCGCACCCTCCAAACTGGGGTCCCACAGGGATCTGTACTTGGTCCCCTCCTCTTCTCACTGTACACTAAATCCCTTGGCACCATCATCTCTGCTCACAATATATCCTATCACTGCTATGCCGATGACACACAACTGTTTCTATCCTTCCCCCCCTCTGCCACCCAGGTAGAAGAGCGCATCACTGCATGCCTGGCTGACATCTCACAGTGGATGTCTTCCAACCACCTCAAGCTGAACCCAGACAAGACTGAGCTTCTGTTCTTCCCAGCTAAGTCCTGCCCTATGCGGGAGCTAACTATCTCCGTAGACAACGCCCTGGTAAAGTCTGTCCCGACAGCCAGGAACCTTGGTGTTGTCCTGGACAGTCAGCTCTCGTTCAAAACACACATCACAGCTGTCACTAGATCCTGTAGGTTTACACTCTACAACATACGACGAATTAGACCGTTCCTCACCCAGGAGTCAGCCCAGCTCCTAATCCAGACAACAGTCTTGTCAAAACTTGACTATTGCAACTCCCTCCTTACTGGCCTACCGGCATGTGCACTTAAGCCCCTCCAACTGATCCAAAATGCCGCAGCACGCTTGGTCTTCAACCAGCCAAAATTCTCACACGTCTCCCCCCTTCTCCGCTCGCTCCATTGGCTCCCGGTCGCTGCCCGCACAGAATACAAAACTCTGATGCTGGCATTCAAAGCAACCAAAGGCATGGCCCCCCCATATCTCACAAGTATGATCGTACCCTACAAACCCTCCCGCTCACTCAGATCAGCCAACGCAGGGAAGCTGGAGGTACCTTCACTAAAAACGCCGGGACAACGCTCCACACGTCCCAAACTCTTCTCCCTTCTGGCTCCAAAACTATGGAATGCACTTCCCATTGCAGTCAGAACTGCAGCCTCACTCCCAATCTTCCGCCGTAGTCTGAAAACCCACCTCTTCAGACTCCACCATGGCCCGTAGCACTTGACCTAGCCTAGCCCCTTAGATAGCACATTATGTAGACTTAGATAGTATTTTAAACAGACTTATAGCTTGTTATGTAGACAGCTCTAGAATTGCACTTTATGTAAGTAGTCTAATAAGGTGTGTGTTCATTACACCATGTGGCCACTACCACTAGGGGGGGCGCCAGTGAGTCATTTATGTTAATTTATGTTAATTTATTCATACATTCCCTAAATTCCATACATTCCATACATTCCATACATTCCATAATCATATTGTATATATCATAAAAATCATATTATATTATAATTATTATAATTATTATTATTATTATAATCGTTTTATTTATGTATGTGATGTATGCCATGCTTTTTGTTCTTGCTTAAGTGTTAAGCTTAAGTGTTTTACATTAAGTGCTTAAATCTCCCATCTCTCCCTTTCTCTATGTCCCATTCATGTCACAGCCTGTGACCCCCCTCATGTGGGTCTGTCCCACAGATCAGACAGACATGCCGGCTCCAGGTGTGAATAGGACAATAGAAATGTAGATGAACCACTGTGTGGGGTGAGGGGTGGGGGATCCCTTATCTTTTACAACTGCCAGGTGGCAGTTGTAACCGGGGGGTGGGGGCCATTCTCTTTGAACTGCCAGCTGGCAGATTGGGGGGGTCCCTTATCTTTTTGAAGTGCCAGATGGCCGTTGTAAACCCCCCCTCCTCAAAACATTTGTTTGTTGTGTTAATGTGTTAATTAGATGAAGTTAAAATCGGGGGTGGGGGCCCTTATCTTTGAAGTGCCAGCTGGCAGGTGACAGGTACCAGGTGACAGGTGACAGATGACAGGTGACAGGTGACCGATGACAGCAGCTGACCGCTGACAGGAAAACACACAGCTTGTGTGTTGGTTTAGCCCTAAAATTTGCAATTTCCAGGCGCATATATACGTTGGAATATTGGGTGTACAGTAGGTGTACACTATTGAGTATAGGTATGGAAAAATAAAAAGTATGAATAAATTACTTAAAAAAAGCTTAAAGTTAAAAAAATGTTACAAAACAAGTTAAAAGTTAAAAAACTTAAACAAATAAAGAAAAGGAGAAAAATGAAAAAATCAAGAACTTTTAGTGTAAATGTGGTTTCTCAATTGTACTGCCTATGTACGTGTGAACTCGTAGAGAAGAACGCTTGAACTAGCTTGGGTGTTGTAGATGCCGCAAATATGTTCGAAAAGGTTTGTACAATGGTTAGTTAGAGGGGGTGGTCTACTGTGTGGGTGGGGTGTGTATGGGGGTTGGTCTACTATGTGTAGGTGTAGTCTAGTGTAAATGTGGCGTATAGCTGGTACTGCAGGTTTAAACATCAGGTTGGTCGGCTGTCTAGCTTTTCTTTTTTTTGTCTAACAGATTTGTCCATTTTATGGTGTAATTCCATTTTTGACCATAGACTATGGATCTAATAATGTAGGTGTAATTCCTCATACAGCCACTACAGACCTGTAGGGGGTTTCAGCCTCCTAGTGCAATTCATCTATTTTATTTTTCGTCCCATTGGTTCAGAGGACACCCCCATCCAGGGGCCCCACAAGGGGGTGTAATACCAGTTTTGGCCCATAGACTATGGATTTGAGCATCTCACCGGTGTAATACCGGGTAACACCACTACACCCAAATGCATTGGGGTTTCAAGCCCTCTAGGGGAGTGGATCTCAGTTCACTTCATGTTTTGGTCCACAGACAGTTAAAATCATGATGAGCATGCAGCCAAATGGACTCTTGATGAAGGCTTTATGATTATAGGGGTAATGATCAGGCATGTAGGGATAGCCATAGGTGTTTACGATTATTTGGACGCAGTAACTGTCAGTTTTTACAGTATTACATGGATCCAATATTCTCTGCTATTATTTGGTATCCTTCAGCCATGATGAGGCTCTTACATGTAACATATCTGTCCTCTCTAATTATATTACAATATGGTTATGTTATGCTCATAGGGAACAGTGGTTCGAGCAGTAATTATTGTCTTCAGACAATGTATGATCAGGTTATTAACCAAACATTACAGGTAGTATATCATAATCCCATATGGTCTAGTGGTTTAGGATGCTTGGAGTCTAGCCATGGGACCCTAGTTCGACTCTTGGTGTGGGAAATATAAGTATATGTTTTCAATTATAGTGAAAGTTAATGATATCTACCTAGTGGGCAATTTCTATAGATGTTGATCAAACAGTCATGCAAACGATTTCAGCACCATAGATAGCATTATGCCCCTATTGTTAGGACTATTAGTACACCTTATGTAGACACAGAACTCTAGAGTGCATACGTATTGGTTCATCATACAGATATTCCACTGATGGATTGATGGTAGGTTACTAGTTAGCGTATGATTCATGTTGATAATCTTTTGAAAAATTTGATTTTACGGGGGTTCATATGGTAAAATGCCTAAATTGTAAATTGTAAACTACATAACAATACTATTTACAGCATCACATACACAAAAATGATACAAAAACAAAACAAAAAATTATACAACAGCAGAAAACAAAACAAAAATGACACAAAGCAAACAGCAAAAAACATAACACAGCAACAATACGAAACAAAATCAAAAGGCTACACACCAGACAAGACAATATGTAAAAACATATGTGATAAAAACACAAAACAAAATCAAAAACTGGACACAACACAACAAAACAAACTTTTTCAAAACACAACACAAACAAAAAATACTAAAACAGAAATAAATAAACTACACAGCAGACAAAACGAGACAAAAACAAAAACTTTTTCAAAACAAAAACACAAAACACACATTAAACAAACATCATGACACAAAAACAAAACAAAAATTATACAACAGCAGAAAACAAAAACAAAAATGACACAAAGCAAACAGAAAAAAACATAACACAGCAACAATACGAAACAAAATCAAAAGGCTACACACCAAACAAGACTATGTAAAAACATATGTGATAAAAACACAAAACAAAATCAAAAACTGGACAAAACACAACAAAACAAAAACTTGACAAAACACAACACAAACAAAAAATACTAAAACAGAAATAAATAAACTACACAGCAGACAAAACGAGACAAAAACAAAAACTGGACAAAACACAACAAAACAAAAACTTGACAAAGCACAACACCACAAAAACTGGACAAAACACAGCACAAACAAAAATACTACAACAAAAATAAATAAATAAACTACACAGCAGACAACACAACAAAAATAATAATAACTTGACATGAAGTATATGACTAAACGTGTAGCTAGATGGAATAGGGGGGTATACACAGACATGACCCGCTACCCATACATGTCCAGATCAGGCGGTTATAGCACCACCAGCAGGTGGTTTTTGCTAAACCCCATTTTATTTTGGAACAAAATGGTTCAAATCATCAGATACCCTCCATGCCTAAGAAGAAAGGGACTATAATGTAGCACATTATAGTGCTATCATGAGGCCCACAACCTGCCAGGGCCTGTTTTTTATCTAGTATCTAGTCTAGTTTCATCTATATAGTTGTATCTAGTACACAAGATCTTGCTCAATATTACAAATTATTTACAATTTTTATTTTTATTTGTAATGATAAGATGCTTTTTTTTTGTTGGAGAAAACGTATAATTCCTACACAGGCAGGGGTTATCGATGTATACAAAAACATCTACTTGGATCAATTATCCTGGAATTATTTTTACTTCTAAGATTATATTCTTGAAAAAGTTGCTAAAACTCTGTTGTTAAATGCTAAACGCCTATTGTTTTTAGATCTACAGTGATCTGTATAGATAGTGTAGTCAGAACAAATCACTAGTTGTCAGTGATAGACAGTAAATCCTTCATCATCAATCACCAGACACTTTTGACTCATTCACTCAGTTGTTCTCTCTTCCACTATATTATGACTAGTACATTATTCAACCAATACCAATAACTATTAACTAATAACTATTTTGCAACTAAATTTGGAAAAATTGTTAATTTCAGTTATTTTATCATTTTTCAGACATACTCTCTATCCATTTTTGTAACCGTGCAAACCTCTGTAGTGGTAAAAGACCCCCACACTTCACCGTTTTCCCCCTGGTGGGTAGATAATTACACAGCCAACAGATCCCTAACAGCATCCTAACAGCATCCTCCATCTGATTTCACGAGCCAAAGGCCTATAGGGTCTATCAGAGATACAGGACCCTGTGGTCACAGGGGTCTGGTATAGTCCTACCATGAGCCCACAACCTGACAGGGCCTATTTTTATGGCAGGGTCTAGTTCCATCTATATAGTTGTATATAGTACACAAGCTTTTTACATACACAAATTAACCTCAGTGACATATCCAACACTCATTTACCATTACATGCTGGTTAAACTAAATCACTAGTCACTAAATTGATCCATAGGGGGTATTGTACGGAAAAAGCACACACCTATGACATGAAATCTAATGTGGAACACCGTATCTTAACATCTTAGTCAAAATAATAGGCTAAATCATCATAATAGTTCTCAATCCTGGCTGAGGGTAGTAGGTAAATTAGGGCACTAGATAATTTGCTCACCCCAAAGTTGCTGTGAAACTTCACAATATACAATAAATATATATATATATTTATGTCAGGGTCCTAGTAAAATATAGTGTAAGGGGTGCATTGGGGTAAATAAATAGGCATTTTCAGTTTATAAAGACCTAAAGAGCCCTGAAGATACTGTATTAATTGTTAAAGCTCTGCATAATATAGACCCAAATACCACTTATTGCACACTAAGGGTTGGTTGTTTTAATGATAGACATCATATTTCTGACTTTTGACACCCTGATATATGACTTGGGTACTCTGTCACAACTGGGTCAATAAAAAATATACCAATTATGTACAGATTTTTGGTGTCTCTGCATCTTTACACAAAAATATTATAGCGTTAGGCGTGATGAAGACGATCATTGTATGAATTCTATCAGGGGTTTTCTAGGGGAAGTTTTGAAAAGAGTCAACAAGTTGGCACATTAAACTTGAAAATACTACATTCAAGGTGTTTATGTTTGGGCAAGGGTCACAATTTCAGACAAAATTACTCCCCTCATCACAGGGGAACACAGTCATGTGGACACAGTCACTGTACGTTTTACATGCATAAACTATGTTGTTCATGGTGTGAATAAAAAGATTATACAATGAGTCACTAATATGACTTAATATAATACCCCTTTTGACTAGACCCCACCACTCTTTGTATCACCAAATTCTTCTATTGTTGTCTATTCTACACACAAAGTATGAAGTGAAATGCTAAACCCCACAAAAGAGACTGACCCCTAAACCAAGCCAAGATACCAGAGCTGTTTCATAAAACAGATACTGATGTTAAACACATACAATGTTGCAGAAATGATTTGCACTAACAAAATGACAACAAAATATACACATTTTTATGATTGCATATTTTATTACGACTGCATATTTAGGAATATTCACAGTAGTCACTGTAGATGGTACACAATATCAGACCAATATTTGTCTCAATACAGTACATACAACATACAATGTGTACTATGTAATAATACGAGGGCGGAAAACTGTATGCAATATATGCAACTATACAATTGTTTCATTATATGCATAACTTATACGTGCCGCATTAGCTATATCTTAGATTTTTGTGTGTATATAGGGTAAATCCTTCAACTCATTTAGGTACGATTCACAGATTTTATGGATTCTGGACACTGGTGCTACAACTCCGTGAGTTTCCAACACCTGCACGAGTCCTGGTAGAAATTCATCAGTCCATAGCTTGTTCGTTAAATCTTTAAAATGATTGTAGAAGTAATATCTAGGTGTATCACCCAAACACGGGTGTTCGGTTTGGCTAGAATGGTTTATCTGACAACCGTAGCAACTTTCTCTCATCTGTTCAGTTATAGCCTTTTCGAGTAGTTGCACAATTCGTATTTTCATAATATCTATATGTACTGTGCTGATCACCCCGTCATTCTCATCCATAGTCAGGGGCAAATTCACTGGGGATGGCGTCGAAAGCACTGTTGATGTGGTTGGAGTGTCATGGGGAATGGGTGAATTTGTGGATAATAGGTCTACCCTCTCAAAAAATTCAGCGTCCCCCTTATCATAGCCCCAAAATGCCCTCTCATCATATTCAGTGTCTTTGTCCGTATCATCATATTCATCGTCGTCGTCCGTATCCCCAATACTGTTGGGAGTCCACCATGATGGGGCCTCATACACTGCCCACCGAGGGTCCATCCACCAAGCTTTGTCTCCTCCACTTGAGCTGGATTCTCCCAGTGAAAAAGTAGAGTCCTCCATGGTGAATGATCAATGATCATATCACAATTATACACAGAGTATAAGGTAGAGGTTGCGGAGTTCGCCTTTTTACCTATAGTGTAGGAGGGGTGGCGTAGTAGCTGCATATGTTGGTGTGTCATTTTCAGGCTGTCATCAGGCATTGAGAATAATGTTGCACCAGCTGGTTTGGGTACATTTATGTTGCGGGGTTTATCCAGATCTACGCGCCGCGGCTTCTTTGCAAAGGGATAGGTCAATGACAATACATGACAAAAAAAATGATTAATTTCAACACGTCTTGTAACAACCATAAATCTCCTGCATGAAATGCTATACGGATCGGGAAGTATTTCTCTTTATCCATCATAGTTTTCGGTTTTTCAGGAGGGCCCTGGTGAGACTGCGATCTCACCAACAGCCACAAATTTGATGTAATCAGTCGTATCTAGCTCTAATATCCTTACGACTGATTACATCAAATTTGTGGCTGTTGGTGAGATCGCAGTCTCACCAGGGCCCTCCTGAAAAACCGAAAACTATGATGGATAAAGAGAAATACTTCCCGATCCGTATAGCATTTCATGCAGGAGATTTATGGTTGTTACAAGACGTGTTGAAATTAATCATTTTTTTTGTCATGTATTGTCATTGACCTATCCCTTTGCAAAGAAGCCGCGGCGCGTAGATCTGGATAAACCCCGCAACATAAATGTACCCAAACCAGCTGGTGCAACATTATTCTCAATGCCTGATGACAGCCTGAAAATGACACACCAACATATGCAGCTACTACGCCACCCCTCCTACACTATAGGTAAAAAGGCGAACTCCGCAACCTCTACCTTATACTCTGTGTATAATTGTGATATGATCATTGATCATTCACCATGGAGGACTCTACTTTTTCACTGGGAGAATCCAGCTCAAGTGGAGGAGACAAAGCTTGGTGGATGGACCCTCGGTGGGCAGTGTATGAGGCCCCATCATGGTGGACTCCCAACAGTATTGGGGATACGGACGACGACGATGAATATGATGATACGGACAAAGACACTGAATATGATGAGAGGGCATTTTGGGGCTATGATAAGGGGGACGCTGAATTTTTTGAGAGGGTAGACCTATTATCCACAAATTCACCCATTCCCCATGACACTCCAACCACATCAACAGTGCTTTCGACGCCATCCCCAGTGAATTTGCCCCTGACTATGGATGAGAATGACGGGGTGATCAGCACAGTACATATAGATATTATGAAAATACGAATTGTGCAACTACTCGAAAAGGCTATAACTGAACAGATGAGAGAAAGTTGCTACGGTTGTCAGATAAACCATTCTAGCCAAACCGAACACCCGTGTTTGGGTGATACACCTAGATATTACTTCTACAATCATTTTAAAGATTTAACGAACAAGCTATGGACTGATGAATTTCTACCAGGACTCGTGCAGGTGTTGGAAACTCACGGAGTTGTAGCACCAGTGTCCAGAATCCATAAAATCTGTGAATCGTACCTAAATGAGTTGAAGGATTTACCCTATATACACACAAAAATCTAAGATATAGCTAATGCGGCACGTATAAGTTATGCATATAATGAAACAATTGTATAGTTGCATATATTGCATACAGTTTTCCGCCCTCGTATTATTACATAGTACACATTGTATGTTGTATGTACTGTATTGAGACAAATATTGGTCTGATATTGTGTACCATCTACAGTGACTACTGTGAATATTCCTAAATATGCAGTCGTAATAAAATATGCAATCATAAAAATGTGTATATTTTGTTGTCATTTTGTTAGTGCAAATCATTTCTGCAACATTGTATGTGTTTAACATCAGTATCTGTTTTATGAAACAGCTCTGGTATCTTGGCTTGGTTTAGGGGTCAGTCTCTTTTGTGGGGTTTAGCATTTCACTTCATACTTTGTGTGTAGAATAGACAACAATAGAAGAATTTGGTGATACAAAGAGTGGTGGGGTCTAGTCAAAAGGGGTATTATATTAAGTCATATTAGTGACTCATTGTATAATCTTTTTATTCACACCATGAACAACATAGTTTATGCATGTAAAACGTACAGTGACTGTGTCCACATGACTGTGTTCCCCTGTGATGAGGGGAGTAATTTTGTCTGAAATTGTGACCCTTGCCCAAACATAAACACCTTGAATGTAGTATTTTCAAGTTTAATGTGCCAACTTGTTGACTCTTTTCAAAACTTCCCCTAGAAAACCCCTGATAGAATTCATACAATGATCGTCTTCATCACGCCTAACGCTATAATATTTTTGTGTAAAGATGCAGAGACACCAAAAATCTGTACATAATTGGTATATTTTTTATTGACCCAGTTGTGACAGAGTACCCAAGTCATATATCAGGGTGTCAAAAGTCAGAAATATGATGTCTATCATTAAAACAACCAACCCTTAGTGTGCAATAAGTGGTATTTGGGTCTATATTATGCAGAGCTTTAACAATTAATACAGTATCTTCAGGGCTCTTTAGGTCTTTATAAACTGAAAATGCCTATTTATTTACCCCAATGCACCCCTTACACTATATTTTACTAGGACCCTGACATAAATATATATATATATTTATTGTATATTGTGAAGTTTCACAGCAACTTTGGGGTGAGCAAATTATCTAGTGCCCTAATTTACCTACTACCCTCAGCCAGGATTGAGAACTATTATGATGATTTAGCCTATTATTTTGACTAAGATGTTAAGATACGGTGTTCCACATTAGATTTCATGTCATAGGTGTGTGCTTTTTCCGTACAATACCCCCTATGGATCAATTTAGTGACTAGTGATTTAGTTTAACCAGCATGTAATGGTAAATGAGTGTTGGATATGTCACTGAGGTTAATTTGTGTATGTAAAAAGCTTGTGTACTATATACAACTATATAGATGGAACTAGACCCTGCCATAAAAATAGGCCCTGTCAGGTTGTGGGCTCATGGTAGGACTATACCAGACCCCTGTGACCACAGGGTCCTGTATCTCTGATAGACCCTATAGGCCTTTGGCTCGTGAAATCAGATGGAGGATGCTGTTAGGATGCTGTTAGGGATCTGTTGGCTGTGTAATTATCTACCCACCAGGGGGAAAACGGTGAAGTGTGGGGGTCTTTTACCACTACAGAGGTTTGCACGGTTACAAAAATGGATAGAGAGTATGTCTGAAAAATGATAAAATAACTGAAATTAACAATTTTTCCAAATTTAGTTGCAAAATAGTTATTAGTTAATAGTTATTGGTATTGGTTGAATAATGTACTAGTCATAATATAGTGGAAGAGAGAACAACTGAGTGAATGAGTCAAAAGTGTCTGGTGATTGATGATGAAGGATTTACTGTCTATCACTGACAACTAGTGATTTGTTCTGACTACACTATCTATACAGATCACTGTAGATCTAAAAACAATAGGCGTTTAGCATTTAACAACAGAGTTTTAGCAACTTTTTCAAGAATATAATCTTAGAAGTAAAAATAATTCCAGGATAATTGATCCAAGTAGATGTTTTTGTATACATCGATAACCCCTGCCTGTGTAGGAATTATACGTTTTCTCCAACAAAAAAAAAGCATCTTATCATTACAAATAAAAATAAAAATTGTAAATAATTTGTAATATTGAGCAAGATCTTGTGTACTAGATACAACTATATAGATGAAACTAGACTAGATACTAGATAAAAAACAGGCCCTGGCAGGTTGTGGGCCTCATGATAGCACTATAATGTGCTACATTATAGTCCCTTTCTTCTTAGGCATGGAGGGTATCTGATGATTTGAACCATTTTGTTCCAAAATAAAATGGGGTTTAGCAAAAACCACCTGCTGGTGGTGCTATAACCGCCTGATCTGGACATGTATGGGTAGCGGGTCATGTCTGTGTATACCCCCCTATTCCATCTAGCTACACGTTTAGTCATATACTTCATGTCAAGTTATTATTATTTTTGTTGTGTTGTCTGCTGTGTAGTTTATTTATTTATTTTTGTTGTAGTATTTTTGTTTGTGCTGTGTTTTGTCCAGTTTTTGTGGTGTTGTGCTTTGTCAAGTTTTTGTTTTGTTGTGTTTTGTCCAGTTTTTGTTTTTGTCTCGTTTTGTCTGCTGTGTAGTTTATTTATTTCTGTTTTAGTATTTTTTGTTTGTGTTGTGTTTTGTCAAGTTTTTGTTTTGTTGTGTTTTGTCCAGTTTTTGATTTTGTTTTGTGTTTTTATCACATATGTTTTTACATAGTCTTGTTTGGTGTGTAGCCTTTTGATTTTGTTTCGTATTGTTGCTGTGTTATGTTTTTTTCTGTTTGCTTTGTGTCATTTTTGTTTTTGTTTTCTGCTGTTGTATAATTTTTGTTTTGTTTTTGTGTCATGATGTTTGTTTAATGTGTGTTTTGTGTTTTTGTTTTGAAAAAGTTTTTGTTTTTGTCTCGTTTTGTCTGCTGTGTAGTTTATTTATTTCTGTTTTAGTATTTTTTGTTTGTGTTGTGTTTTGAAAAAGTTTGTTTTGTTGTGTTGTGTCCAGTTTTTGATTTTGTTTTGTGTTTTTATCACATATGTTTTTACATATTGTCTTGTCTGGTGTGTAGCCTTTTGATTTTGTTTCGTATTGTTGCTGTGTTATGTTTTTTGCTGTTTGCTTTGTGTCATTTTTGTTTTGTTTTCTGCTGTTGTATAATTTTTTGTTTTGTTTTTGTATCATTTTTGTGTATGTGATGCTGTAAATAGTATTGTTATGTAGTTTACAATTTACAATTTAGGCATTTTACCATATGAACCCCCGTAAAATCAAATTTTTCAAAAGATTATCAACATGAATCATACGCTAACTAGTAACCTACCATCAATCCATCAGTGGAATATCTGTATGATGAACCAATACGTATGCACTCTAGAGTTCTGTGTCTACATAAGGTGTACTAATAGTCCTAACAATAGGGGCATAATGCTATCTATGGTGCTGAAATCGTTTGCATGACTGTTTGATCAACATCTATAGAAATTGCCCACTAGGTAGATATCATTAACTTTCACTATAATTGAAAACATATACTTATATTTCCCACACCAAGAGTCGAACTAGGGTCCCATGGCTAGACTCCAAGCATCCTAAACCACTAGACCATATGGGATTATGATATACTACCTGTAATGTTTGGTTAATAACCTGATCATACATTGTCTGAAGACAATAATTACTGCTCGAACCACTGTTCCCTATGAGCATAACATAACCATATTGTAATATAATTAGAGAGGACAGATATGTTACATGTAAGAGCCTCATCATGGCTGAAGGATACCAAATAATAGCAGAGAATATTGGATCCATGTAATACTGTAAAAACTGACAGTTACTGCGTCCAAATAATCGTAAACACCTATGGCTATCCCTACATGCCTGATCATTACCCCTATAATCATAAAGCCTTCATCAAGAGTCCATTTGGCTGCATGCTCATCATGATTTTAACTGTCTGTGGACCAAAACATGAAGTGAACTGAGATCCACTCCCCTAGAGGGCTTGAAACCCCAATGCATTTGGGTGTAGTGGTGTTACCCGGTATTACACCGGTGAGATGCTCAAATCCATAGTCTATGGGCCAAAACTGGTATTACACCCCCTTGTGGGGCCCCTGGATGGGGGTGTCCTCTGAACCAATGGGACGAAAAATAAAATAGATGAATTGCACTAGGAGGCTGAAACCCCCTACAGGTCTGTAGTGGCTGTATGAGGAATTACACCTACATTATTAGATCCATAGTCTATGGTCAAAAATGGAATTACACCATAAAATGGACAAATCTGTTAGACAAAAAAAAGAAAAGCTAGACAGCCGACCAACCTGATGTTTAAACCTGCAGTACCAGCTATACGCCACATTTACACTAGACTACACCTACACATAGTAGACCAACCCCCATACACACCCCACCCACACAGTAGACCACCCCCTCTAACTAACCATTGTACAAACCTTTTCGAACATATTTGCGGCATCTACAACACCCAAGCTAGTTCAAGCGTTCTTCTCTACGAGTTCACACGTACATAGGCAGTACAATTGAGAAACCACATTTACACTAAAAGTTCTTGATTTTTTCATTTTTCTCCTTTTCTTTATTTGTTTAAGTTTTTTAACTTTTAACTTGTTTTGTAACATTTTTTTAACTTTAAGCTTTTTTTAAGTAATTTATTCATACTTTTTATTTTTCCATACCTATACTCAATAGTGTACACCTACTGTACACCCAATATTCCAACGTATATATGCGCCTGGAAATTGCAAATTTTAGGGCTAAACCAACACACAAGCTGTGTGTTTTCCTGTCAGCGGTCAGCTGCTGTCATCGGTCACCTGTCACCTGTCATCTGTCACCTGTCACCTGGTACCTGTCACCTGCCAGCTGGCACTTCAAAGATAAGGGCCCCCACCCCCGATTTTAACTTCATCTAATTAACACATTAACACAACAAACAAATGTTTTGAGGAGGGGGGGTTTACAACGGCCATCTGGCACTTCAAAAAGATAAGGGACCCCCCCAATCTGCCAGCTGGCAGTTCAAAGAGAATGGCCCCCACCCCCCGGTTACAACTGCCACCTGGCAGTTGTAAAAGATAAGGGATCCCCCACCCCTCACCCCACACAGTGGTTCATCTACATTTCTATTGTCCTATTCACACCTGGAGCCGGCATGTCTGTCTGATCTGTGGGACAGACCCACATGAGGGGGGTCACAGGCTGTGACATGAATGGGACATAGAGAAAGGGAGAGATGGGAGATTTAAGCACTTAATGTAAAACACTTAAGCTTAACACTTAAGCAAGAACAAAAAGCATGGCATACATCACATACATAAATAAAACGATTATAATAATAATAATAATTATAATAATTATAATATAATATGATTTTTATGATATATACAATATGATTATGGAATGTATGGAATGTATGGAATGTATGGAATTTAGGGAATGTATGAATAAATTAACATAAATTAACATAAATGACTCACTGGCGCCCCCCCTAGTGGTAGTGGCCACATGGTGTAATGAACACACACCTTATTAGACTACTTATGTAGTCATAGCACTTTATAGTACACATGTATAATATATTATATAGTATAGTATGTATAGTTTACATAGATACTCCACTGTTACGTTCTTAGTTTACGCATGATTCATGATAACTACTTTTTATACATGTGATGTATGCCATGCTTTTTGTTTTTGCTTAATGTAAGTCGCTCTGGATTAAGAGCGTCTGCTAAATGCCTAAATTGTAAATTGTAAATTGTAGCTTTCCTCATTCTTTTAATGAGAGGAAGCTGAAATGCATTTACTGCATCTCTTAGTCATTAATGTACTTTTTACTACTTGTAATTTTATTGAGGAAGTAATTATTCTGCTAAAGCCATCGCGCTGACCTTTGGGCCAAGAAAACCGTTGGCCGGCTCTGCTGAGATTGAGATCGCAACCCCAGCAGCTTCTGCACGGACCGCTGGAGACTCGTTATTCTGTAAATGCACCAATGGAAACAGCAAGAAAGAAAAGCTGAACAGAATGATTGTGATTGTGCTGACATGTGTTTATGGGGAGGGGGATACATTTACAGCGAAGATCAACCAATCAACCAATAGGAAAACAACAATTAAGCCCTGGGGCAAGACAGAGATAGAACTGCGAGAGAGAGATAGAGAGAGAGAGAGAGAGATGCTGAGGTAGAGGCCCTCAGTATTAACCAGGCAGAGAGGGAGAAGTGAAAGAGAGGGATGAGCAGAAGGAGAGAGTGTTTAGGATTCAATTAGCCTTGCCTCTCCTCGTTAGACTGGGCAAGGAGCTGACAGCTGGAGGGGAAAACAGCAAGGCCGACAGACACATACATCCACTCTGTGTTTCTGCTGTGACAGGTGACTCCTCAGTCGCTCACACCAGACCAGTATAGGGAAACAGCAAGACAAATGACAAAGGGAGGATATCCAAAACGTATTATGTATGCGACCAATTGATACATACAAGGTTACTTATTATAGTTTTTGAGTGGTACAACCACTCCAAGGAACAGCAATGTCCGTCCGTCTTCACCTATGTGACTATGAGTACCAGTAGGGGCAAAAGTGGCGCTGTTGTGCCAGAAACATAGAGAGAGAGATAGTGTTGCACTGTTGCCTGCTAATTACACAGAGAGAGAGAGAGAGAGAGAGAGAGAGAGAGAGAGAGAGAGAGAGAAAGAGGCAGGGGGAGAGGGGAGTTGCACCACTCAGTCCACACAGGTGTGATTGCTATACACTCTTATTGTTTGTATAATATGTGGAGGAGTGCACATAAACCTGTGGCATGACAATAAAGATGGTTCTGATTATTCTGATCGGATAGAATAATATAATCGGCTTGATTCTTCTTCTTTTTTTTTTACCTAAAATTTGTATCCCACAATTTGGGGAGGACCCTCTCGAAAACGAGATGATGATCTCAAGAGGGTATCCTTTCAATAAAGGTTCATATAATTTGTAACCACATTTTTTCACCCAGAGTCAATTATGTATGTAATCCTGGCCAACTGTGCCACCGTGTCCCTGATCAGCTTGATTCTTGAATGCGGCTAATTCTGAAATGAACTCAAACACATACAGTAACACCTGGCCCAAAGAGGCAGTGGATTATGATGGTCTACCTCGGTTAATAATTTAGACAGTCCCAATAATGAAGTCATAAACAGACCCATCTCCTGATCTCAGATCAGTTGGGAGCAGGCATAGATGGAAGCCATTGATTTTCTCCCTGGCTCTGGATGTGGTGAGTCCTGTGTCTGCAGACTGCCAACTACGTGCATCAATATAGACGTGCTCTGCTTATCCAATGGCAGCCTTCAAAGAGAGAACGGGGGAGGAAGGAGTCTCTGTTTGTGTCCAGAGGTGAAAAGAGTCATGTCAGAAGATGCTACTTACTCTGGCTCGATACGAGAAATTGTGTGCCTCCAAGCTAATAGGAGTGTGTGTGTGTGTGCGTGTGTGTGTGTGTCAATTAATATTCATTATAATATAATATTCAGCATGCCCCGCCACCCAACCTCGAGATCTGTCACAGCAATAACCACTGTTTTTAATATTAGATTCACGGTGGCACAGTCGGTAGTGCTGTCGCTTAAAGCTAGAAGGTCCTGGGTTCGATTCCCGCTGGGGATGCTGGGGGCGATGGGGGCGTGTTCCCTCCTCCGCGTCATCAGTGCTCATACCTGAGGCGGGGTTGGCGAAAGGGCCTTTCTGTGTAGAGTTTGCATGTTCTCCCTGTGGGGTAGGTACCCTCACAAAAACATGCAGTAATCCTGGTCTCTAAACTACATTCTGCCCCCTCAATGTCGCAACTCTATCTACTCTATGGCTCTGGAACAAACTAGCGCTGAAAGCCGATGCCAACTTCCTATTGGTTCACCAACCTATGAGCCCGCCTCCCCTCCTTCTCCCCTCTCTAGAACTGGCAGAGAACACTGACGTCACCAAATTTGGTTTAGCGAAATACAAGGTTCACTCCCACTCCTAGCGAAATACAAGGTTCACTCCCACTCCTAGTGAAATACAAGGTTCACTCCCACTCCTAGCGAAATACAAGGTTCACTCCCACTCCTAGTGAAATACAAGGTTCACTCCCACTCCTAGCGAAATACAAGGTTCACTCCCACTCCTAGTGAAATACAAGGTTCACTCCCACTCCTAGTGAAATACAAGGTTCACTCCCACTCCTAGTGAAATACAAGGTTCACTCCCACTCCTAGTGAAATACAAGGTTCACTCCCACTCCTAGTGAAATACAAGGTTCACTCCCACTCCTAGTGAAATACAAGGTTCACTCCCACTCCTAGCGAAATACAAGGTTCACTCCCACTCCTAGTGAAATACAAGGTTCACTCCCACTCCTAGTGAAATACAAGGTTCAGTCCCACTCCTAGTGAAATACAAGGTTCACTCCCACTCCTAGTGAAATACAAGGTTCACTCCCACTCCTAGCGAAATACAAGGTTCACTCCCACAGTCCCACTCCTATGCCACTTTTCCTGCTTTTGTTTTCCTTTGAAAACAAAACGCCTGCGTTTTCCAACGCTAATGAGGCAGTAACATGACACCGAGGCCATCCCAACAGGAGAGCCAAGTGTACATGCATTTAAAAAATAAGGAGAAAAAAAAGTCTGGGGGTGGAATTTGCACTCCTTTGTTATGGCTAGTGGGAAGTGGCATTTGCTAGCTTTAGAGTTATAGGCTTTGGAGGTTCCTGTGAGCGTAGCCTGTATCTCTGCATGTAGTGGAACCATTCATAAAGGCTTTTGTTTGGGACCCAGCTCCTTTTGTCTTCT
>NC_136807.1:30223234-30248234 GCF_951216825.1 Electrona antarctica
AAAGACAGTGACAGAGAGGGAGAGAAAAATATAGAGAGGAAGGTGCAGGTGAGAAGAACCAGCAAGAAAGAGAGAAGCAGACAGCCTATTCTAACATGGAATGTGTCAGGACTTAACATTTCATGAACTCTTATTGTCACCATGTGAGCAGGTGCTAAGAATAACGAACAGAATGTGTGAAAAGATCCAGAAGGGAGGAATATTAAACCAGCTGTCTTCTCTTCCATGTGTCTCAGTACAAGCATACGGCCGAAGGAATGGAGAAGTGAAAGAGAGTTCATGACAAAACTCCAGTGGGAGTATGAGTCTAGGACCAATTAGTGTGTTGAACGGTGCTGAACCCAGTACAGTGTTGGATGTACACAAAGATTCAATGTCAACAAGCATGTAGGACAACCAGCCGTCTTCAGATATCGATATATAACCACATTCACATACAAGGGTGCCTACTGCCTAACTTTGATCAAATATGGGAGAAAAAATGGTTGTGTGAGCCAGAATGCACTGTCATTGAAGACTGCAATACAATTTCAGTCATTAGTAATAGGCTACAGCACCGTTTCTTTTATATATACTCTTCAAAATGTCAGTCGCTGATTTGCTTGGAGTACAGTATTTCCTTTTTTGTCTCCATCATCATTGCTTACCATTAATCATCCATTGATTAGAAAATAAACAGTTGGATTTAGTTTGCGCTACAATAGACACAATAAAGATCACCATTATAGTCTGCAAGCATCCGGACCTAAATGAGTGGAACCACAACTATAACGATCCTCATCACAATTATGCTGAATCCACCTGGGTTGCAGTTTGTTACCATGACCATAAAGACAGAGAGAAAACAATGAGGGAGGTTTAGAAACACGCTGTTTGGTTCATTTACAGGCACCAGGAATCACTTCCCCTGGGAACGGGAGGTCACAACACATTAGCTCCTCTCATTGAGCGAACACATAACGTTTTAGAGCAGTTGTCCCTGACTGTCGGTTGGGGACTCACCACCTACAATATGTCTGGCCTGATGATGTCTGTAACATACTGTACTACACTATGGGTGCCTTTTTCTCTCATTAGGTCTTTTTTCATTATCAAAAATAGTGAAAATAGCCGATCTATAAGCTCACAACGCGTACGTAAATATCTTTCAAAATAACAAAAACTGCCTAAAAGGATTAGGCGTAAGGCGCTGCACAAGATAGGGACATTAATGTATATACTGTAGTAAATAAATTACATATCCTTGCGGTGGTACCCATGTATGTCTATATTTGATCTTGTTATGCTTTTTCATAACTGTGTGCTATTGGTCATTTTATATTGCATACTGTATACGTATACTATATAATATTAACTTTGAGCGATATGCCGTATCACTACCATCAGACCAAAAAAACGTTGATTGCCGATATATTCGTGCATAAAAAGTGAATCAATGTGAGAACTGCTCCCCAGTCCTTTGGCTACATTTATACTTCGCAGAACAGTGGGTTGTGCATTAAAAATAGCAGATCCACAAGCTCACAATGCAGCACATATCTGCGACACGTTGTTGTGGGCTAAGGCTTGTTTTAATATCTAGTTTTAATATATCTAGACTTGACAGCAATCAGTGATCTTGTGAGACCAGGGCAGGGAAATGCGTTCCTGCATCATCAAGCTTGCAATGCAGAGTGAGGATTTGCAGAAACAGTTGCAGATTGGTTTATTTTTTGTTTGTCTTTGAAAATATAAACAAGGCTTAGCTCTCAAACGTACAGTAGATGATAAGGACAACTACTGTAGGAAAGCAAAAGCTATTTTCCCCTGACAGCATATCGTCACTTCTAGCTCATGCCATCTGGACGAAGATACAGAACTTTAAAATGGGGAAAAAGTTGTCCCTTCAGCCATTGCGGCATTAAACAAACTGCCTCGCTGATATGATGGTGTTGTTTGTGTATTCCGGGGACTTTATGTATTGTCTTGGTGTTATGTGCTACAGTTTGAAGATTAATATCCCTGAGGGGAGAATATAGACAATAAGTAGTAGTATTATTCCTTCTCTCCTCCACTCCACTCTATTCTAGAATTCCAGCAGAGACTGTGTTTCGTAGCCTTATAATAATTATTAGAATGGCCTAAATTGATTAACATTGTGCACACGCGTTGTATTGCTCTTTACATTTCGCTATATTTTAAGAGTTAAATTGTGGAGGAGGCTGATCTTCACATTTGATAAATAAAATGGCAAATGTCGCCCCAATATCAGCCAACAATGATTGGACTCTGATTGCAAATATATTCCCCATATTGTCCAACGTTAAAGGTGTAGTGAAACGGAAATGGTGGGCATTTTATTTTGAAGTTTCAGCTTGAAACTCTGGCTCTGAAGTTTCTGAACCAATCATCCCTCCAGGCTATGTTGTTTTAAGTCCGTGACTTCCTCTCACGTGCAGTCTCGTTTGTAAACAAAGTGACAGAGAGACGTGGTGCAAAGCCAGCCAGCCAGGGTATTATTTCTAACATATACAGAACCTATATACATATTTTAGCATGATGATTAAGTTTAAAACGAGTAATACACTGTCTGGATGTCATCTTGAATGATTTGCCCATTTTTCTGGCATCCATTGTTAGGTATGCCCATATGATGACCACGGATATGGTCTAAAAGTGTGAAAAATTCACATATTTTTCATTTCACTACACCTTTAATGCTGCTCCCATAGAGGATGGAATGTCATTTTCCTCAGCAAAGCAGGGCTTTGCGATTAGATACCAAGATGTGGACACACATCACACCATAGATATTAAAAACATATCGATGCCTCATTGGCTGCTGCAGGTCGTTGGAGCGACCTGTCTCCAACGGAAGGAGGAAGCTATGGGAGGAAGTCAAGCGGCCTCTGATTGGCCTACCGAACGTCCCCTTCCGTTCTTCCGTTTTGCTTACGCTATTCACAAGGAATCTCGAGAAAGCTTGCCAATGCAATCCAATCACGCATCGTCATCGCCTCCCGTTGCCTCCCGTTGCCTTCCGTTGAGATACAGACGCCCCAGAGCCAGAAGAGGCATCTACCTTTATAATGTCTATGCATCACTCACCCCTGACGCATTTTGCACTCTGCGTTTCAGACTGTGTGCCAAAGATCGTCTAAATAGGGCCCGTCTTTGAAATGTAGTGCAGTGAAAGTATCAAAAAAGAAAATACTCAAGGAAAGTGCAGATACTCTCAAAAAGCACTTTGGCCAAGGCACTTAACCTCCAAGGAGACCGGTGGAACTGCTCAGTAGCCCACAGTGCAGGGCAGCTCCCAGGTGTGAGTGTGTGAAGCAGGCCAGGGCATTGCAGAAATAGAATGTACGTGCACAGCATACATCCCTGGGTAAATTAAAGTTAAAGTTCCTATTGCTCCACTTTACAGGAGGAATAACTTTCTCAATATTGTCTTGTATCTCCCTGGAAGCCACACACTGAATCAGAGTCAGCCAGTTATTGGAATTAGGGAAAAACCTTTGCGTGAAACGTACACTCCAGCATAATGCCTCCATGCAGCGGCCCCGAACAGGAAAACTGTGTCATTGTCATCCTTTCACCACAGAGATATGGTACTCAGTAAAATATACATCTAATTTATAACAGTAGCTGTACATTTTTTTTACGTGTCACTGTGCCCACGTTCAACTTCTCTTGAAGCAGTTGTATACATTCATAGTGAAGACTGCATATTGCATTTAGAGACTCTCTGGAGTGGTGCTGCATGGGCTCCGGCTTGATGCAGAGAATTGAATGGAATTGTCCGGAAGAAGGGGTGAGATTAAGGCTGTGCCCGACTCAGAAATTGATTGGTCGAATTAATTCAGGATTTTAATATTACTATTCAACTATTTGTTTTATATAAAAAAGGTATATTTAAAACTGTGTGGCAAATATTTGCAAGCATTTCAGTGCTGATTTAGACATATATAGTAGGCTACAATAAAATGAACCTACACTTGCGCAAAAAGGACAACATTATTTAGGCAATAGGCATCATGTGCTGATTTAGACATTGTCAAATGCAACAGAGTCTTATAAACATTGTTTGAGCATTTAAATCAACAACTGCTCATGAGGGTTTGATGGCTTATTTGAATTGCCAACAATGTATTAGACTGTGTGCAGAAGATGTGTAGTACAGTTCTTTTTCATTGTTACCATATACAGTTGGAGGCCATCGATATTGTCCTTTTCTTTTTGCTGAGGTTTGCGTGATCTGCGCAAAAGGACAGCTCATAGCGCGCCACCGAGTGGCGCGCTATGAGCTTGTAGATCTGCTATTTTTGAAAAATCGTGAAAATATTTATTTCAGAAAACTGGAGGATTTAGAAGGATTTTTTTTAAATTTTGAGGTCAGGCCTAAATGGGTCAAATGATAAGGGACAATATCGGTGGCACCCAACTGTACGTAGCCAGCATGCAAAAGACCATGCACTGTGCACATTGTGTATACTGTAGGTCAGTGGTTGTGAAAGTGGGGGCCGGGGACCCCCAGGGGACCCCCAGGGAGTTGCAGGGGGTCCCCAGCTAAATGCCACATAGGGAGGATAGGAACCAAATGGATCCTTTTGGGTCTGTAATACATTTGTACACTCTCAGAGTTAAATTAACATTGATTTTACAATGCAAATTTGGATCCCGTCTTCCCAGGGATAAAAATGCATGTCCATGCATGGGGGTCCTTGGAATTAAAATGGTTGAGAATCACTGCTAGAGCCATACAAATCTTCTTATGGGGGTCCCTGGCATATCTTTTCAAATGGTGGTCCACAGGCTAATAAGTGTCAATTTGGGGGTCCTTGACATGAAACATTTGAGAACTACTGGTGTAGGTCACTATAGTGCATGAAAGAAAAATGAACCTATATGGTGTCAGGCAAGGCAATCATTACGCAAACCTTACTGGATAAAAATTCAGTATGGCCATTGATTATTTTCACACTACTGACTGGAAAACATTGTTATCAGAGGTAGTTCAATCGTTTACCTAATTACCTAATGCCAGTCAAAACTATGACAAACCTTAAAATAGGCAAATATTCAAGTCTTGAATGGTGATAGTGTTAAAATGCATCCCTCAGTGTAAATGTGTTTAAGTAGCTGTGAAAACCATTCTGTTCATTAGTGCACGCTTCACACTTCAGCTTCTGCTGACTCGCCTGTGGTCCCTTTTGTCTTGATGTTTGTGAAACAATGCTTACGCCACATGATTTTGTTTGTGAAGATATACAGTTTGGAAAAATACTTTGTGTGCGTGCGTGCATGCGTGCGTGCGTGCGTGCGTGCGTGCGTGTGTGCGTGCGTGTGTGCGTGCGTGCATGAAGGCATGCAAGCACACATGGAAGCGAGTGAGTGAGAGACAGAGAGAGAAAGAGAGAGAGAGAGATTCATTGAGCCAACTGCAACATTGCAATTATGTAAGCACCACCTTATCAAAGTTATACAATTCTTAGAAAATCTATCAAACAGCAGTAGGCCTATATGCTTTGGAAAATCAGCTTTAATGTCAAATATGCAGACATGCTGTCAGACACCAGGAAGGATCCATCATCCAGATTAATTAAAATGTCCAGCACAGTATATTCAAGCTCCTTAAAAACCTGACAGATCCAGATGAGGTCACGGCACTGAACATTATGTCACTTCCCATTTCCCCAGTAACAGGTTTGTAGGCGATGTTATCACAAGCTCTACAGAGTCTCATCCAACCAAAGGTCTCCTCCAAATACAGAGAGCGTGAAATGTATTGGATGTTTTGACACACTGTGTCTTGGCCGGGGCGGTGGCTAAATGAAAAGCTATGAAATTAAACAAATTAATTCTGTTCTTAAAATGGCTGACAGCCTGGGTGCATGTCACTGCAGCGTGACAGGAGGGGACGGGGAGGATGCTAGAGGCCTTGCCTCTAGCATCCTCCAGGCTCCGTCCAGGCTTGAGGAAGCCAAGCATGGACGTTGACTGTCAGGCGTGGATACTGGACACAACATCTGGGTGGGCCTTGGTGCTGGTGGGGGGGGTCAGGGGAACGGAAGAGAGAGAGAGAGAGAGAGACAGAGAGAGAGAATTAGAGAAGAGAAGAGATGGGGTAATGTTGCTGACAGAATGGGTTGAGGGGAGTGATGTGCGTTCAGAGTGTTGCAGTTGAAATGTATTGCAAATAACTGCTGCTGATGCTCTTCCGTTTCAATTTCACAATTCCACAGCTCTGGAGCAAACATGTCCCTGTCAGCAACACGTAGACCTCCACTTCTCTACTGCCCCCTGCCTTCTCTCACTCTCTCACCATATATCATCCACATCTCTTTTTAATATTCTTCGCCAGTGACGAGGGACATACAGTAAATGGAAGAGTTGAAATGCCTTAAAATTGTACTTGTTTTCAAAATGCCAAACTCCGTAATATGACTGCATAAACTGTACCATGAATAATTTAAATAAAGTATATTTAAAAAGGAAAAGATGAATGAGTGAGTGTGGATATGTGGGGGGGGGGGGGTGCTTTTCAGAGAGACAGACAGACAGACAGACAGACAGACAGACAGACAGACAGACAGACAGACAGACAGACAGACAGACAGAGAGCAGTGGGAGAGAGATGGAACGTGGGAGAGAGAGAACTTTTTCTTGTTTTTACTTTAAATCCTCCATAAACAAATAGGCTACATGAATGAAAGAGGGGGCGAGAGACAGACAGTGGCAGTCCTTCTTTGATTGGTTTGGGGGCAACGATGTGTGCTCTTTTACCAGAGGAAGCCTATTAACGCTTTGATGATGAAAAGACTGGCTGTTCATTAGAGGTGTCCTTTCTTTAAAGTTCTGACACACATACTCCCCCCCACAGATGGGGGATGTTTTGAATTATTTATCCATAAGACGAGGAGTGGTTCTGTGCCCATAATGAGGTTGTGAAGGCTCTGTCACTTTCATCTTGCACAGTCTAAATACTTATCGTCACAAACAAATGACACGCAAAAAGTTAGCTTTTCTTTCTCTCTCTCTCTCCATTTAGACTTTCTGCCTTACACGCCCACTAATTTTCCCTCAACCAACACCACCTCTTTCCATCTCTCTCTCTCACACACACACACACACACACACACACACACACACACACACACACACACACACACACACACACACACACACACACACACAGAGAGAGAGAGAGAGCGAGAGCGAGAGAGGGAGGGAGGGAGTGAGAGCGCGTGAGAGGGAGCATGAGTGAGAGCGTGAGAGCGCGCGCGCGCGAGAGCGAGGGAGCGCGAGAGAGAGAGGGAGTGAGAGTGCGAGAGCGTGCGAGACCGTGCGCGTGCGCGTGCGATAGAGAGAAAGAGAGAGAGAGAGAGAGAGAGAGAGAGAGAGAGACATAAAGAGAGCTCCCCTCTGTCTGCAGTGGTTTGATAAGCTTTACTATTTCATTATCTCTTTCTGGGCCATATTTCTGAGCTGGCACATACAGTGTATGCACATCAGAGAGAGAGAGAGAGAGAGAGAGAGAGAGAGAGAGAGAACGCAGCCTCATAATAGATAAAGGCCACCACAGGTAGACCTGGCTCCCAAGAGAAGACAGACTGCATGGTGGAGAAGAGCTATACACTTTTTAACGACCTGCCCACTGTACCAAAACAGACACGTACACCCTACACCCAAACAGTTTGGAAACACGATGAGTCACGACCAAAACTAAAATCTGCTTTATTTTGCTATCTGTAACACATCAATAGTTTTGAATTGAAGAGAGATGGGGGGAAGAGAGAGAAATATGCAGATTGAGGATACTTGCAACGAAGGATGAGTGAGTGTGAGTGTGAGTGTGAGTGTGAGTGTGAGAGTGTGAGTGTGAGTGTGAGTGTGAGTGTGTGTGTGTGTGTGTGTGTGTGTGTGTGTGTGTGTGTGTGTGTGTGTGTGTGTGTGTGTTTGTGTGTGTGTGTGTGTGTGTGTGTGTGTGTTTTCTTCTCAAAATAAAATTTAAATACAAGTAGGACATACACTGTTTCATGTTTCAATTTGTTGTATCTGTATCCCACACCTCCAGGATCCATTCTGTCATCTGACACAAACCCCCAAGCCCAAACCCCCAGCCCATCAACAGCTATACAGACAGTGTCAGAGATGGCAAAAGAGATCGCGTGCCTGCATTTCCATGCCTGCCTGAAGCGTTTTCTCCCAACCAGATCACATGGTTGACATCCCCTGGACCTGACACCCAGAAAATGACCCCTGCAGTAGAAACCATTAGGACTCCTTCTGTTTCCACCTCGCATTCTGAATGCTGAACGGCATTCTAATGAACACATCAACCTTGTTTACCGTACCGGCTTGTTTCACTCTCTAAAGATGAATACATGCACAGAATGTGTGTGCGCATGCGTGCATGCCTTTTCCCCGCATAACCGTCCAAATGATCATCTTAGATTTATTTGATTTGCACAACAGAAAATGTAGACCACATACTGTATGCATAATATACTAGTTATTTCCATGAGAAAGATGACAGAATAGTTAGAAAGGAAACCCTAAGGGGCTCGTAAGAGAACCTCACCGTTTACATTAAATACAATTACCGGTATTGCAAATGGAAGGGCATGCATTCCTAATGGGAATCGTTCCCAACAAGCATCAACCAAATATTAACTTCACCAATGATAACACAAGAGTGGAACCAATTGTAGTAAAGTTCAACTCATGACACGCCCTTTGGCCTCGTGCCTATGACCCACAGAGAGGACACGTGGGAATAATGCCAGTCACCCATCAGTGACATATCAGTGACAAGCGAGGAACGTGTTGGGGACATGTGTGTTGGGGACATGTCAAAACATCAGGACGACAACACATGTGTTGGGGACATGTCAAAACATCAGGACGATAACACATGTGTTGGGGACATGTCAAAACATCAGGACGACAACACATGTGTTGGGGACATGTCAAAACATCAGGACGCCAACACATGTGTTGGGGACATGTCAAAACATCAGGACGACAACACATGTGTTGGGGACATGTCAAAACATCAGGACGATAACACATGTGTTGGGGACATGTCAAAACATCAGGACGATAACACATGTGTTGGGGACATGTCAAAACATCAGGACGACAACACATGTGTTGGGGACATGTCAAAACATCAGGACGCCAACACATGTGTTGGGGACATGTCAAAACATCAGGACGCCAACACATGTGTTGGGGACATGTCAAAACATCTGGACGACAACACATGTGTTGGGGACATGTCAAAACATCAGGACGACAACACATGTGTTGGGGACATGTCAAAACATCAGGACGATAACACATGTGTTGGGGACATGTCAAAACATCAGGACGATAACACATGTGTTGGGGACATGTCAAAACATCAGGACGACAACACATGTGTTGGGGACATGTCAAAACATCAGGACGCCAACACATGTGTTGGGGACATGTCAAAACATCAGGACGCCAACACATGTGTTGGGGACATGTCAAAACATCTGGACGACAACACATGTGTTGGGGACATGTCAAAACATCAGGACGACAACACATGTGTTGGGGACATGTCAAAACATCAGGACGACAACACATGTGTTGGGGACATGTCAAAACATCAGGACGACAACACATGTGTTGGGGACATGTCAAAACATCAGGACGACAACACATGTGTTGGGGACATGTCAAAACATCAGGACGACAACCCATGTGTTGGGGACATGTCAAAACATCAGGATGGCAACACATGTGTTGGGGACATGTCAAAACATCAGGATGGCAACACATGTGTTGGGGACATGTCAAAACATCAGGATGGCAACACATGTGTTGGGGACATGTCAAAACATCAGGATGGCAACACATGTGTTGGGGACATGTCAAAACATCAGGACGACAACACATGTGTTGGGGACATGTCAAAACATCAGGACGATAACACATGTGTTGGGGACATGTCAAAACATCAGGACGATAACACATGTGTTGGGGACATGTCAAAACATCAGGACGATAACACATGTGTTGGGGACATGTCAAAACATCAGGACGGCAACACATGTGTTGGGGACATGTCAAAACATCAGGACGACAACACATGTGTTGGGGACATGTCAAAACATCAGGATGGCAACACATGTGTTGGGGACATGTCAAAACATCAGGACGACAACACATGTGTTGGGGACATGTCAAAACATCAGGACGATAACACATGTGTTGGGGACATGTCAAAACATCAGGACGATAACACATGTGTTGGGGACATGTCAAAACATCAGGACGATAACACATGTGTTGGGGACATGTCAAAACATCAGGACGGCAACACATGTGTTGGGGACATGTCAAAACATCAGGATGGCAACACATGTGTTGGGGACATGTCAAAACATCAGGATGACAACACATGTGTTGGGGACATGTCAAAACATCAGGATGGCAACACATGTGTTGGGGACATGTCAAAACATCAGGACGGCAACACATGTGTTGGGGACATGTCAAAACATCAGGACGACAACACATGTGTTGGGGACATGTCAAAACATCAGGACGACAACACATGTGTTGGGGACATGTCAAAACATCAGGACGACAACACATGTGTTGGGGACATGTCAAAACATCAGGATGGCAACACATGTGTTGGGGACATGTCAAAACATCAGGACGACAACACATGTGTTGGGGACATGTCAAAACATCAGGACGACAACACATGTGTTGGGGACATGTCAAAACATCAGGACGACAACACATGTGTTGGGGACATGTCAAAACATCAGGACGACAACACATGTGTTGGGGACATGTCAAAACATCAGGACGACAACACATGTGTTGGGGACATGTCAAAACATCAGGATGACAACACATGTGTTGGGGACATGTCAAAACATCAGGATGGCAACACATGTGTTGGGGACATGTCAAAACATCAGGATGGCAACACATGTGTTGGGGACATGTCAAAACATCAGGACGACAACACATGTGTTGGGGACATGTCAAAACATCAGGACGACAACACATGTGTTGGGGACATGTCAAAACATCAGGACGACAACACATGTGTTGGGGACATGTCAAAACATCAGGATGGCAACACATGTGTTGGGGACATGTCAAAACATCAGGACGACAACACATGTGTTGGGGACATGTCAAAACATCAGGACGACAACACATGTGTTGGGGACATGTCAAAACATCAGGACGACAACACATGTGTTGGGGACATGTCAAAACATCAGGACGACAACACATGTGTTGGGGACATGTCAAAACATCAGGACGACAACACATGTGTTGGGGACATGTCAAAACATCAGGACGACAACACATGTGTTGGGGACATGTCAAAACATCAGGACGACAACACATGTGTTGGGGACATGTCAAAACATCAGGACGACAACACATGTGTTGGGGACATGTCAAAACATCAGGACGACAACACATGTGTTGGGGACATGTCAAAACATCAGGACGCCAACACATGTGTTGGGGACATGTCAAAACATCAGTACGCCAACACATGTGTTGGGGACATGTCAAAACATCAGGACGCCAACACATGTGTTGGGGACATGTCAAAACATCAGGACGACAACACATGTGTTGGGGACATGTCAAAACATCAGGACGACAACACATGTGTTGGGGACATGTCAAAACATCAGGACGACAACACATGTGTTGGGGACATGTCAAAACATCAGGACGACAACACATGTGTTGGGGACATGTCAAAACATCAGGACGACAACACATGTGTTGGGGACATGTCAAAACATCAGGACGACAACACATGTGTTGGGGACATGTCAAAACATCAGGACGCCAACACATGTGTTGGGGACATGTCAAAACATCAGTACGCCAACACATGTGTTGGGGACATGTCAAAACATCAGGACGCCAACACATGTGTTGGGGACATGTCAAAACATCAGGACGACAACACATGTGTTGGGGACATGTCAAAACATCAGGACGACAACACATGTGTTGGGGACATGTCAAAACATCAGGACGACAACACATGTGTTGGGGACATGTCAAAACATCAGGATGGCAACACATGTGTTGGGGACATGTCAAAACATCAGGACGACAACACATGTGTTGGGGACATGTCAAAACATCAGGACGACAACACATGTGTTGGGGACATGTCAAAACATCAGGATGGCAACACATGTGTATTCAGGGATGCATACTAACATTCAGTGGTGGAAAGTGGATTTACTCAAGTAGGCTATTGTATAAGTACAGATTTGTTTCCACCCAGAAACATAATTATCAGGTATTATTTTAAGGAGTTTAGTTTTTCTAAACCACACCAAAGGGTCATAAACACATGAAAAACTGTGAAGAAATACAAAATCACGGCACTCCATATTTTTTTGTATTATTATTTTTTACTTCTACTTCACTACATCTCAGAGGCAAATATTGGACCACTACAATTAATTGAAAACATTAGTTTGTAAATGTAATTACATTATACATTAACTCTTTTATTGCGGCTAGCTGTTATTATTGGAACAATCCTTTTTCCATTTCCTGAAATGTAATTGTGTTTTGGACATACCGTTTTACATTACTCACACACACACAGACACACGTTTTTGTATGTTTTTTGCCCGTGGGCGCTCATCACCAACCAGCACCCTCGGGATCGGCACAGGCACACAGGATGTGAAAATCTGTGGGAAGGCATGCTGCCAGTCAAATTAACACACTTCCTGTCATCCAAATGCACACACTTCCTGCTGAACTCAGCGAAGATGTGCAGCAGGGCAGAGATGCTTCTGTATTCACAAAACAATTGTGCTTGAGTGACAAGATGGAAGTGTGCGTACATGCGTGTGTGCGTGCGTGTGTGCATGTGTGGGCAGATAAAACAACACAGGAGACAGGCAGGCCTGCTAAAATAACAGGTGAAAAACATATGCACAGTTGAGGGCAGACTGTGCAAATGATGCAGTAATAACTCTGACATTTTGATGCCGTATCAGTGCAAGTTAGAAACAAGAGAGATGGAGACAAAATGGTAAGATGGCATTTCAAACTTTTCCATTTCCAACCATTTCATAATGTCAAAAGTCAAAGAACATTCGTGAGGCTTTTCTTCATTCTGTGCCTCCACAAGTCTCTCTCTGTCATGACGACCCAGCTTCACCTCTACCGCTACCGTGTCCTGCTTCGGCCCCTCGTGCGTCATTAGCATCTCCCATTTATCTCCTTTTTATGAACCTCCTCTCTATTCGACTCCTTTTACATCCCCATTCTATGTCCAGCAGCAACTGTGACAGCTGAGCATAAGTTGATGAACCGTACAGATGCGGCGAGGCACAGCATGCAGCTCAAGACAGCTAGGTCTCCATGGAGGCAGATCGTCGAAGCCTTATGTCCCACTTGGGACGAAGAGGATTAAGTAAGTAATACAACAGATGTGTGAGGACAGATATTGTACGTGTGTGTCTTTAGGTGTATTTCTTTCAAATGTATCATGGTCCTTCTGATATCCCCATATTCTCCTGTATCTCATCCTTATACGTCTTCCATTCATCGTCTCCCTGCAACGTGCTGCTGCTGGTTTGAAGGATGGGGACATATGTCTGAGACAGCCAATCACACGGCTCGGGATTTCACACACAACAAGAGAGCAAAGCAATCACTCACACACAGGGGGTTTGGTGTGCTGAAGACAAAGGAAATATAGATTTTTTTCATACACGGCACCAACACGACACACACACACACACACACATGCGCGCACGCACGCACGCACGCACGCACGCACGCAGACACACACACGCACGCACGCACGCACGCACGCACGCACGCACGCACGCACGCACGCACGCACGCACGCACGCACGCACGCACGCACGCACGCACGCACGCACGCACGCACGCACGCACGCACGCACGCACGCACACACACACACACACACACACACACACACACACACACACACACACACACACACACACACACACACACACACACACATACACATTAAGGCTGTCCCCGAACATTCAGGGTTCGAACCTTCGCTCGTTAGGGTTGGCACTCGAATCTTAATGAATGGGATTGAACCATTCGTTTTTTTAACTCAAAAATATTTCAGGCATTCAAAAGGAACTCAAATGTGACGTTAATGTCCTGTAAGTAGACTTAGAAATAAAACTAGTGTTGACTAATCATTACATGTGGTTCTTATTTTGAAGAGGAAGTTAGTGCACAGGAAGTCCGTTTCAGTTGTAAACAAGCCACTTTCCCAAAGTTACGTGCTCCTGGTCTCTATACTGCCTCCCCCTGGTCAGCCGAGGCACCTGATGGAGGTGAAAGAAACTGGTTGGAATAACATGTTCCTTCCACGTGCTACTGTATGTCCTACTGGGGAAACCCCCCCGTCAGGTGATAAGAAGTGGCCTGCTCATTGCATGCCATGCATTGAAGGAAGCATGAGCTCAGTTCGGGGCTCTCCCCAAGTTGGCAGAGGGAGTACAGCCAGGATTACAGTTTAGGCAATTGGCACCTGGTGAAAAAATGGGTTACAAAATCGTGGGATAAACTCATCTCTACTGCAACTGAGACCTTGCACTTAAATGTGCACTGCAAAATCCTGAGACTTAACTTAACTCTGAGCATGCGGAAATGGACCCTACAGACCACTTTAACTCTGAATTAAATTAACACAGTGTAAGCTGTCCTCTCCCATGCTTCAGAAGCATTTGTTGTTCAAGTCAGGAATGTTGCCCTGAGTCCCCTCTCTCAGTGGAGAGAGGGGACTCCCCCCCACAACCCCCCTCCCCAGAAAAATAAGAAAAGACAACACAAAATATATTCTCATGGCTCCAAAAACTAAAACATTCCTAGTGGTTTAAAAACGTGGACCTTTTCTCTGCATGTCTGCATGGGAAGAGAAGGAAGACGCTTACAGTGCATTTAACAGCGAGGGAAAGAGAGAGAAACAACTTCCACCGCAGCCTCCGCAGGTCCCTGTGCCCACGGGAGGAAGTGGTCACGTTGGTTATTCTTCTTCTATGGTCTCCAAACAGCACAGAATGTTTCCCATGGTCCCTCCAGGAAAAAACATAAATAAACGCACAACCAAACTGTCACAATGTCATTACTGTCGGGGGGGAAGACATCAGGGGGGAAAAAAAACAACAATCAATTCTTTGCTCATTGTGTCAGGTGACTGTCAACAGTCACTTGGGGGCAGGGACTGTAGCAAAAATCAACAATAATAAACATACTACAAGTATTTATTCAAGTAGTTTCTTTAACAGGTACGTAGTGGCCCTATTCTGGGAGCTATGCCAAGGCCCTGTCGCCAAGATAGATGTATGATTACAGTAAGAGAGTCAGAGAGAGAGACATTGTCCGTGAGAAAGAAGAGACAGACATGGGTGGAAGATAAAGGAGGGTTGCTATAATAGAGAAGGGAGAGCGAAAGATGGGGTTGGGTTGGTGGTGGAGGTATGTGTGTGTGTGTGGGGGGGGGGGGTGAGTGGGAAGGAGAACAGATTGAAAGTGTCAGAGCTGCACTTTGGAGCAGATGGAGACTTCACGACGCACGGCTCTCCTCTCTTTCCTCTATTAAATATTCTACAGTACCACTTAGGCTTAGCGTGGAGCAACTGTTCAGTGTGACTGTCGTGATCGGTGTCTAACTGCATTTCTATTCCTCAGCACAAAATGAGTGCGTTGCATTAATATGCAAGAGACAAGGAAAACCTCCATGGTCGTAGACCAACTCTCTTCATGCACGAATAACTAGAGCACCTGATGTGCATAAGATCACAAAGGAGGTGATCTGATGGAGGTATCCAATCGAATCCGGCGAACACGCACGCGCACACGCACCTACACACACGCACACACACGCGCGCACATGCACACGCACACGCACACGCACACGCACACACACACACACACAGACAGTTCAGTAACGAGGGAGAAAACTAATATTTGGAGTACATTAATATTGTTGATCTGAGGTGGCCCCGGGGCTAAACACACCAGCAGCACTTGTTTATATGAGATGCTGGTGTTTTGCGTTCGGGGAGAGCAGTGGCGGCCAGGCAGAGAGCATCAGTCAGCCATGCACTGGACAGCTGAACCCCAGAGATGCACTCACACACGCTCTGCAGCCATTCCTCCTCAACCCCTGCCTTGCTTTAATGTGCACACGCACAAGTATTGATGCATGCAAGTGCATACATTATAAAGACTAGAAAACAACACCCTTTGGCCCTGTATTCCCTTCCAACTCTGCCGTCACCTTTGAGTGTAATCTATATACAGTATATTTTATGGTTTACATGTAGTGTTTGTGAAAAGCAGAAGTGCTTAGATAATTTGTCATGAATGCAGAATGTTAAAAAAAAGAAGATTTATGCAAATGTTATGCACATTTATAATAATTATTAAAATAATAATAATAAATTAATAATTTACATTTGGGGGATATCTTTCACAATAATAAATGTACATGTTCTAGACCAGGGGTGCCCATTACGTCGATCGTGGTCGACAAGTCGATCGCAAGCGCTGCGCAGGTAGACCGCTTGGCCCTGCCATGAAAAAAACAAAACAATCCTCGCCTCGGGCAGGCGGCGGCGCGCCGGCGGCTTTAAACCCCCCCACAATGCAGTGCCTTGTTTTCAAGTGTGGGGAACACGAACGTCGGGTCTGTTCTGTTGTTAAACAAACAAATTAAAAGGATATCTATCCATCATTGTTCATATAGCAAGATGCGCGCGGCAAAGAAGCCTAAAACATATCACTTCCATGCAGAGTGGGAAGAAGATTATTTTTTCACGATGTCACATTCCAACTGCGTTTGCCTTATATGCAATGTCAGCGTCTTTGCAAAGAAAGGAAATGTGGAGAGGCATTTTACATCACTTCATAAAAAGTAGGCTACAACAGCGAATTCCCTCCCAACAGTGAACTGAGAAGGACAAAGTTGAGCGACCTGAAAACTCAAAGCATTTTTTTTAATTTGAGCTCTTATTTTGAAAAGCCACCATTTCCGCTTCACTAGCAGTAGGCCTAAGTTAGGAATTTACACGGAGCTAGGCCGGCCTTGTTTACAATGTGAATCATTCCAGACCGGAGCTCTGCAGAGCTCCAGATCGTCAGATCTGTGCCGTCAAAGAAACGCTGTTTTGACCAAAATGCCATCTGGGACAAGGAATAGGAGATACAGGCGATTGAAAGAAATGGATAGAATGGATTCTTATGGCGACGACGATCTAAGATGGGCGATCCAGTGCTGTGCTAACAACACAGCTAGCTAACCGGCTAACGTGAGTAGCATTTTGGCTCGAGCAATCGAACGCGCTATAAAAGCTCAATTGCCGAAGGCCGTCGGCAATGGCGTTAAGCGTCAGTATCAAAATTAGGCTTCAATTGACTTTAATCGTCGGCAATGGCGCGGAGGGTGTTAAGTCCAAATATCGTTCCACGTTGACGGACGATCATTTGAAAAATGTTTAACTTCAAAAGTTTTTTTGAAGTTGAAGAATTTCTGGGTATGTATATGCAAATATCATGACCAATGGCATTGCAAGACTAAACAATGAACATCAATGATGATGTTTAAAAAAAGATATATATACACACATTGCAGGGTTAATTATCAAAACAAAGTTACTCTAAACAAGAATTACGACGAAGATGTTGACACTTCATAATAACCGTGAGAGAGAGAGAGAGAGAGAGAGAGAGAGAGAGAGAGAGAGAGAGAGAGAGAGAGAGAGAGAGAGAGAGAGAGAGAGAGTTACGTACTTTTATTATTAGTTTGCCTATTTCTGTAGTAGCACTCCTCTTCAGACCACCATGTGTGGTATTTGTCTTGTGCCTCAGGCCCTCAGCCCAAGGTGACAGGGATGAGGCCATGACTGTCACCCTTTCAGGCTTGGGCACAAAGAAACAGAAATCTGTTTGTGAAAACAACGCGAGAAGAATTCATCATTTTCATTGTCACTCATGGTTGTTCTCACAAGGCCAGAGGGCCAGATAAGTCCCAGTCTTAAACTCGTTCAAAACCCCAACACAACAAAACGAAAACTTCCATACTTGCCCGCAGCCATATCCTGGCAGCCATAGTTGCCAGTAAATAGCTACATAGGACTCTGGTGTCAGGATTACATTCTTGGGGCATTAGCATGTGTGGCTAACCAGGGAGGCTGATTGAATTAGGACTCTGTCTTATGTGGACAGGATAAACACATGTGTCTGTGAATTAATGAGCACATAACGTGCATCAGCAGATTCACTGTGACACTTCTCCACACACTGAATGAAGAATCTGAATTAGTGCGTTGCAGCAAGCTGTCAGAATATCAGCACCTCATCTGTTCTGCTGAGTTTGACAGGGGGATTACTGCCACGAATGGAATAAAAGCCGTTTAGACATTTTCTAAAACATCAAAATGCTTTAGTTGTTTCAAAGAACTTTGAGAAAGAGATACATTCCAAAGGACAACCTGTTCTGGTTGAACAAAAATAAACAAAAACACCCTCACTTGACTGTGTGTGTGTGTGTGTGTGTGTGTGTGTGTGTGTGTGTGTGTGTGTGTGTGTGTGTGTGTGTGTGTGTGTGTGTGTGTGTGTGTGTGTGTGTGTGTGAAATGGAGAGAGAAGCAAGCAGAGAGAGAGAGAGAGAGAGAGAGAGAGCGGGCGAGCAAGTCTAATCACTGTCAATGCCTATAAATTATACACGAGTTGTAGTTCTACCACCGTCTGCACACTGCTTTGTCCCTATTAAATATTCACACAAACATTTTTGTAGGCCACTGTTAATTACTTGTCACAACAACAAGAGGTCTCAATTGGCAATTGCTAATGCCAAACACTAGTATTAACCTAAAACAGGCCATATTTAGCCATAAATTATACTTTCTATTAAAAAATAGCAGATATACAAGCTCATATCGCATCACTTTGTGCTGCACTATGAGCAGTTCCTTCTATCCACTGTTTCCAGTGAGAGTTTCCCTAGACCTGCATTCAGAGTCTCTCCAATTTCAAGTCTCTACCCGGTCTCACCCGAACACGGTGAAATAACACGGATTGCAATTCCGTACATACACACCTATAAACCCCCCAAATCCATACATATTACACTGAAACCCTCCCCATAGACAATGACGGAGGGGCGCCGTCTCTACCAAAATTGAGCCACGGGAGACACCAACAAGCGGCCTAAAGGCTGTGGAGTTGCCGTGTTGAGTGTTGCCAAGTTCAGTACAGCCAACTCAGCCCCGTCCGAGTTGTAACCCAATAGCACAGAATCGTAAATAATGTCAAACCGGAACTCCCCGAACACGGTGAAATAGCACAGATTGGCAATTCCGTACATAAAAATACTATACTAGTGAAGGCCGCCTTAGCTATGCCTCTGAATATATGTACGGATTTTGGGGTTTTCTAGGCGTGTATGTATGGAATTTCAATCCGTGCTATTTCGCCCATGGTCATAGTGAAGCTGTGTGTGTGTGTGTGTGTGTGTGTGCGTGTGTGCGTGCGTGCGTGCGTGCGTGTGTGCGTGCGTGCGTGCGTGCGTGCGTGCGTGCGTGCGTGCGTGCAGAGTTAGTCGGGGAGGTAAGGGGGAGTGGCTGTGGTAGATAGTGTAAACATGGAGCCTACATGGATTGGGCTAATATCCAGTTTGTTCCCTCTCGCCTGAGCTTCACGGTGGCTGCAACGCAATTTCTTCCAATTGACCTCCCTGCCACCGGCACAATCACTCTCCACCGGAGACACGATGGTCCCAGAATACAGAGCAGTGGCTCCTGCATAGGAACTAGGAAGGAGGTGGGGACTGGAACAAAACCAGGCGGAAATGAGATGAATTAGGGAGAACAAGAGAGGAGGCGTGGGGGGGACAAAGAGTGAATTTATACTTCACTGTAGTGGCAGTGACAAAGCACAAGTGTTTAGACATTGGCTAAGGAGGAAATAAGAGGCATTACTGCAGCCCTGTTCTTTGCTTTGCTGTCCATCTTTTGTGTTTTAGTTGCTTTGGCCTGGATGGCAGTAATGAAACTGTGGAGCTAAAAGCAACTAGTGAAGAAACACTTCAAAGAGATGAGCTCATCTGAAAACGAACCCTATTTTTAACAGAATACTACACACATTTGTAATTGAAATAGCAACCAGTAAGACGCCCTGGGGCGAGAAGCAACCTTGCCCTAAAGAGTGAGGTGTCTGCTTAAACAACAGAGCTTCTGAATACGGCACAGTTAAGAAGCATGAGTTAAACTATTAATCTGGTGTCCATGAGGTCAGATGTAGAGTTGCTAGCCGGCTCCATATATGCAGATCTAGGTTGATGATCCAGTCTTCTCCATGTATGGCAATCAAGGGTTTGATGAGGTCAGTGTCGTGATCTTCATATATAGAGACGGCCATGGAGCGTGTCACGAGGCGTGACGGACTGACTGACTGTGACTGACATAAAATGCAGGTTTTCATAAACAATAACTCAAACATTGGGTATTTGCCCCCAGGCGAAGAACTAGATTTATGACTTATGAGTGCAACAGACCAGCCAAAGGCTAAAAGGCTTTATAAACGCAAAGGATTTCCAATAAAAGCGAGGTTGAAGTCGTCTAAGAGCAGCACTCTGCAGTAATGGTATTAGTAGAGTCAGGAACACAGCCATCTAAACTCTTCATGTTGCAGAAATCGCTGAGAAGCATCTCAGCCTCGAACAATAAAGCTCAGCTGATGGAGCAAGAAAAGATCAAGAGCCTGCTCCTTCATTCTGAGCTTTATCTTTTGAACTCATGATCTCGCACTCCCTCGCATGCGCACGCACGCACGCACGCATGCACGCACGCACACACGCACACACACAGCCTGGCTCCAGCTGGCCAGGTACTAGCAACAGGGCAAGGACAATACACAACACCTGGCAGATGCACAGTAAAAGATTTTGCTGCTCGTGGATGATATAGTAGTTAAGAACCTGGGTTTAGTTTAACCAGTAAGATGCCCTGAGGTCGCGTTCACGCATCCGCCTATAGGTGATGGCAGACTGCTGGGATTGGGGTTCAGATCAACATATGGAACGAGTTCTGTACTGGCCATCTATGGAGCGTGTCTTGAATGTACTGGGTTTGATGAGGTCAGATCAACATATGGAATGTCAGAACAGGTCAGCTCCATATATGGAGATCTAAGAGTGGCAGTGGGGGCAGTGTCTTGAGAGTACAGGGTTTGATGAGGGCCCAGGTAGGGCCGGGCCTTCATTTTCTGGCCTGTTTAGAACTCGTTTTCGCTGGCTGCCGGGCGCGGCTGCACTAATAACTTTGGGGCAGGCCCTTCGAATGGACAGGTATCTGTCAAAAGGGAGACATCGAAGAGGAAGGACGGGTGGGGGGGGGATCAACACATGGAATGTCAGAACAGGTCAGCTCCATATTTGGAGATCTAAGGGTTTGAGGTTTGAGGTCAGATGTAGAGTTGCTGACCGGCTCCATATATGCAGATCTAGGTGATGATCCAGTCTTCTCCATGTATGGCTATGCAGGGTTTGATGAGGTCAGTGTGGTGATCTTCATATATGGAGCGTGTCACGACTCACAAGGCGTGACAGACTGACGGCCATATATGGTGGCGTGACGGACGGATCGACTGACAGGTTCTGCCTCCTGTTGCCTAGCTGCTTTTGAGTCCTCTTCCGTACTCATAACCAGCGGCGGAACAACTCAGTACCAGGCCGGGGGGTGGACTGCACGAGCAGCCCCCCAGCCCCCCGACCCCCCCCACCCACACCCACACCCAACCTATAGCCCACCCCCCGTACGTCACGATGCATTATGGTGCGATATAATCAACGATTGACGTAACATCGCTTTCAAACAAACACATCCCCGCAACTGCGTGTCTTACAAGCCAGTTTTCTCTCACACAAATTCAATGTGAGAGTTAAGAGTTCATCACAACGTAGCCACAGTGCACGGTGGACCCACTTCAAGAGTTCATCACAACGTAGCCACAGTGCACGGTGGACCCACTTCAATGAGTTCATCACAACGTAGCCACAGTGCACGGTGGACCCACTTCAATGAGTTCATCACAACGTAGCCACAGTGCACGGTGGACCCACTTCAATGAGTTCATCACAACGTAGCCACAGTGCACGGTGGACCCACTTCAAGAGTTCAGCACAACGTAGCCACAGTGCACGGTGGAGCCACTTCAATGAGTTCATCACAACGTAGCCACAGTGCACGGTGGACCCACTTCAAGAGTTCATCACAACGTAGCCACAGTGCACGGTGGACCCACTTCAAGAGTTCATCACAACGTAGCCACAGTGCACGGTGGACCCACTTCAATGAGTTCATCACAACGTAGCCACAGTGCACGGTGGACCCACTTCAATTAACTAAATGAGTTCATCACAACGTAGCCACAGTGCACGGTGGACCCACTTCAATGAGTTCATCACAACGTAGCCACAGTGCACGGTGGACCCACTTCAATGAGTTCATCACAACGTAGCCACAGTGCACGGTGGACCCACTTCAATGAGTTCATCACAACGTAGCCACAGTGCACGGTGGACCCACTTCAATGAGTTCATCACAACGTAGCCACAGTGCACGGTGGACCCACTTCAATGAACTAAATGTTTATCAGAAATGGCACAGCGGCCAAACAGCTCCAAGTACATCCTTGCAGGCAGTAACAGTATTACAGTACTGTACTGTACTGTACTGTACTGTACTGTACTGTACTGTACTGTACTGTACTGTACTGTACTGTACTGTACTGTACTGTAGCCTACCTGTTAATGTCTTTTGGGGAGCTGTTGTTGATGATGATGATTTTACCAGCGTGAAACTTGTACAATGAATTAACTACTGTTGTGTGTACATTGTTTAAGTCAAAGATGCCTGGTTTTCATATCATAAATATATGAACTTTGGCTAAAAGCATGTGTTTAATCCACCACCACCACTTGTTTACTACAGCCGGCATCACACAACTACTGTCATGGCAGTTGGCTACAACCGAAACGGACTTCCTCTTCAAAAAAAAGAGCCACTTGTAATGATTAGTCAACACTATAGTTTTATTTCTTAAGTGAACTTACAGGAATGCAGATAGACATTTGTAGCACCCTGAGATAATGTTGCCTGGCTTGCAAAGTGCGACCAAGTAAAAGGTCTTTGTCGTGACTGTGTAACGCTGTGTGATCGTGATCATCTGACAGGCCGAACCCCTTGAAGCCACATCTCTAACACCCCCTAGTGGCGGCCCACCCCTGCACATAACTGACATATGCTGACCTGGCCAGGACCCCCTCCTCACCTCCTCCTCTCCACCGCCTGCCCAAAGCTCTGGGACCTCTTCCTATCATTTCTTTAAATGTTAAATTAAATTATCACAATGCATCAGTGATTACATTTTTCCATGCAGAAAATCACTGGGTAATCTGCTCTGCACATGAAAAGGACCCAGCAGCACCTGAAGGTCACTCACATCTATGAGCTTATCAAACACTTCCTTTTTTCAAACACACCATTGATTTTTTTCTCCCCCTTCAATTCTCTCTCTCCCTCTCTCTCTCTCTCCCGCCCCCTCCCACTTCTCAGCTGATTTTGCGTGTCTGGTTCTCCATTAAACTCAGTGAGCCAAGGGATGAGGAAGGCATTCCAAACGCGCGCGCGCGCGAGTGTGTGTGAGTGTGTGTGTGTGTGTGTGTGTGTCTGTGTGTGTGTGTGTGTGGTGTGTGGTGTGTGGTGTGTGGTGTGTGTGTGTGTGTGTGTGTGTGTGTGTGTGTGTGTGTGTGTGTGTGCGCGCGCACGCACGCACGCACGCACGCACGCATGCATTTAATGTGAGTCTGTCCCTCTTATGCATACTGTATGCTAAACGGTAACCATCTTCCATAAACACAGTGCCATGCAGACTACCTCTGCCACGCCCAGAGGCTTTCTGGAGTGCACTGGGAAAGTCAGCAGCTTCACAGTTCCATGGAGGAAGCACACATGGCTGCGGAAGCAGAAACCACCGCTGGGAATTGAGGTGCAGAAGTCAGTGTAGGGAGAGACGAGGAGTGAGTGATGGAATTGAGCAGAGATTTAATTCAGCTCTGAGGAGATGGAAGCTTAATGTACGTGTATAAATGCACCGTGAGGAGGACACTGGGTGGAAGGCAAGGGGGTATAGGGTAGGGATCACCATGCCTCCCTCCAAGCTGAGGAGCAGAGATTAAATACAAGATAATTTGATCATTTACAAACCTAGTATGATTGTATACCGTATCCCCTAAAGCTAAAGACAATATGGATGTTTGTTTGTTTGTTTCTACCAGGGTCAAAGGAACTGATTTGTGAGTTGTGGGACTGGGAGCAACACCATTTTTGCAATGTGTGCTTTGATGCATGCATCCTGAAAGATAAACCCACACGTTTACATAAGATACAAGCCCTGAGGCCAAAAGACCTGTGCTCTGATCGAGGAGCACACTTTTATAGTTTTAAATGTGATTATATAATGTATGGTCCAATGAGTGTCTTTGTTCAATAGAAATAAGTCTCTGACTTTATGTTTTTATAGCTTTGACATTTCTTTATGTGAGTCTCTTTCTTTTAAACATACCGTAATGTCTAATCAAATCAAATCTAAATCTATAACCAATTTTAACAAGCAACACATGTTGCCAATATAGGCATGTGTACAGAGCAGGCCCATAAACCCTTCATCAACATGGGCTTTTCCTTGCACCCCATGAGACCCACCACGTCTATGACAGACACCGAGGGTTAGATCTGGGGCACGCTATGACACTCTGGGCTGGCACTCAATGACACTTTGTTCACTGTCACCCTCCATCAGGACGTGCTACCAACACAAACCTGTCCAATCAGAGTTCATGCCATGTGTTTATGAATGGGCGAGTGGGCACGCACACGTGTGAGTGCATGCACAGACACACAC
>NC_136807.1:30250734-30263234 GCF_951216825.1 Electrona antarctica
GTTATGCCCCTCAATGTTGTTAATAAGTTGTATATAATTCTGTAAATTGTGTTCATATTAGTGGTGGGCATAGATAAAAAAATGTAATCGCGATTAATCTCACTGCAATCATGGAGTTAATCGCGATTAATCGCGATTAAAATGCCTCATTTGAAGTCTGCCAAAGTCATTCAAAATATGTGTGCACTACAATGACCAGAAGTAAGTCCTTGAGAATGCGTTTCTCAGGCCAGGTGGCCCATTAGACCATGAAGGTGCCCTAATTATGGATATTAACAATACAACTAGCCTATTAATACCTTATATTTCATATTGTGAGTGTTGCCAAGTCTAGTCATTGTCTCCACCAGGCCGAAGGCATGGGGAGAGAGTATGTTTTGCACTCCGTCCGTCCGTCCGTGTGTGTGTGTGTGTGTGTGTCCGTCCGTCCTTCCGTCTGTGAACAGCTAATCTCCGGCACCGTTAACCCGGTCGATGTCAAATTTTGCACTCACACTCCCTGGATGCCAACGATGAACCTCTGCCCCAAAATTTCCAGAACAGCCTGTTATAGCGCCACCAGGAGGCCGCTTTGTACAAAACAAGTTTTTGGACAGTACACCTACAGATTTTGTCCAAACATCACGCAAATTGGTACACAGTCTCTCTAGAGCCATTCAACGAAACGCGTCTTTCAGATTTTTCAGACTCCATCCTGATTGGCTAAGATTGGCTTCCAAAGTTCGCAGGAGTGCTCAGTTTCAAACAAAATGCTGCAAATCATGAACACATCGTGTGATTTCCGTGAAATTGTGCACGCACATTCCCACTAGGCCGAGGAAGAAATGCCAAATGAACATTTTCAACTCAGCCTCATGGTGGCGCTATAACTGGCCGAAAAGTGTTTTTACCTCTAACTGCACGGATCTGTGGATAACTTTGTATGCCAACTCCCTAGAGGCAAAGGAAAAACCTTTGCCTGGAATTTTTCACATCTGCTCTTTATAGCGCCACCAGGAGGCCCACCTATGTAAAAAACATTTTCTAATATTACTCCTTCAGATTTTATCCGAATTTCACGCAAATCGGTACACATGCTCTTCATAGTCATGTAATCAAGACGGGTTTGTTTGATTTCTCATAATCCACCCTCATTGGCTACGATTGACTTCTAAACTTTTCAGGAGTAGCCCGCTTTGTACCCATTTTTTACAAATCGCCACAACTACTCAACGCAGCGTCCGATTGTGGTGAAACTGCATGCATATTCCCACTAGGCTTTGGAAGAAATGCCAATTGACAGTTTTCAAATCAGCCTCATGGTGGCGTGACAACAGGCCAAGCCGCGTCACACACACACACACACACACACACACACACACACACACACACACACACACACACACACACACACACACACACACACACACACACACACACACACACACACACACACACACACACGTTTATATTGCTCCTAAACATTTTTCCAAACATCACACGCACACTCCTATCCTCCTGGTGGAGACCTGTGCCCAGAAGGGCACTTTTTCTAGTTATAAGCTACTTTGGACTTGTTTATCTGTAAAGTTTCTTTAAAATATTGGTGGTCTCTGAGATGAAAATATTTGAGAACCACTGCTCTAAAACAACATTGGACAATGATGTTTGACAGTCAGCACTATAGTTGCTAATTTTAAACTTATTTTCTGACTTTTTAGGATTTTCTGACTTGTTTCTGACATTTTCATTGACCTGGTTGCTTGTTTCTCTCTCAGTCACGAAATGTGGCAACCGTCAAAAGCTAGTCCTAGAGTTTGTTTTGGTTGTGATGCATGGATGATGGCATCTGATGCTACCGCACAGACCACACAGACTACCGCGGAGGTGCGGACCCCCGCGGAGGTCGGCGTGGACCCCCGCGGAGTTCGGCGCGGGGGTCCGCGATAGTCTGCGGGGGTCCGCGCCGACCTCTGCGGGAGTCTGTGTGGGTGTCCGCGGATAAGGGGGGTCCCCGCGGAGGTCAGCACGGGGTAGTCTAGTCCATTTGTACAGATTTGTACAGTTTATTTTTAGAAAGGGGTCCTTTGGTTCCATTTGAAGTAGGCTAAGGCTACACTCGCAGTTACAGAGACCCAGCTCCCAGACCCAACTTTGAGAATAGATTAGCGGCGATATTGTTTTTATCGCGCGATAAGAGTCTCGCGTTAACGCAGCACGTTAACGCCGATAACGCGTGCGTGCGTGCGTGCGTGCGTGCGTGCGTGTCACTTTATGTCGTCAAGTAGCAAAAACAATTGTTGCCACGGAAACCCATCAGTTTACATTACGTCTCAGCACGTCTGTCTGTGTTTGCAGCGACCCTGCCTGCTCCAACGTACGTGTGGTGTGTGGCCTCGCTCTGAAGCCACTCGGACGCATTTTAAAACCCGCTCTGCGTTCAATTAAAAATATCTCCACTACGCTCCCACTCCACTCTGCTTGTATCCTCTGACACGCACGCACGCACGCGCACACGCACACGCGCACACACACACACACACACACACACACACACACACACACACACACACACACACACACACACACACACACACACACACACACACACACTTTTTACAATTCAAGAGAAAATATAATTATCTTCTATTTTAAGGCAAATTCACAAATACATTGATCCCGTTTGACCCCTGTTTTGGGCATTTCCTGCTCAGGTGAGATTCAGTGATGTGGCATAACTAACCAAACCGGTCTTCTGCCAAAGTACACCAGTCTTCTGCCAAGCACTTCACCATCTGCGCCACCATGGCCAGAGTGTCATGCTATACCCTAGTGTCTGTGCATCATCTTTTGGCTAGAATAATTATTTCACTGCCTTCAGTGGGTGGTTCATAGCATTATTCTAATCTGTGGTCTGACAAACTTTGAATACATAATACTACTTATAGGCCTACTCCTACTTTAGGATACATCCTGTTTACACTTTAAAGTGTTTGCAGGTGGGGTAGAGAGGCATTTCATAATGCATCCGTGTCTAGCAGAGTGGATCATAGCCTCTGTCTGAATTAAAGACCTAAAACCTAATATCTCCCCCAACCAAGGGGAATTCCATTTTAGGCTATTAAAAAAATATAAAAGAATCCCTGGTGTCAAAAATGGCTTAGACAGACTGACCTCCCGATAGGAGAAATGTGGAGCACAAGGCCTGCACCCGTTTTATCCAGCCGATCTACCTCTGACAGAGACACCCTAGTGCAAGGTCAGATTTAGATTTAGATCTACCTCTGACAGAGACACCCTAGTGCAAGATCAGATTTAGATTTAGATCTACCTCTGACAGAGACACCCTAGTGCAAGATCAGATTAAGATCTACCTCTGACAGAGACACCCTAGTGCAAGATCAGATTTAGATTTAGATCTACCTCTGACAGAGACACCCTAGTGCAAGGTCAGATTTAGATTTAGATCTACCTCTGACAGAGACACCCTAGTGCAAGGTCAGATCTACCTCTGACAGAGACACCCTAGTGCAAGGTCAGATCTACCTCTGACAGAGACACCCTAGTGCAAGGTCAGATTTAAATTTAGATCTACCTCTGACAGAGACACCCTAGTGCAAGGTCAGATTTAGATCTACCTCTGACAGAGACACCCTAGTGCAAGATCAGATTTAGATTTAGATCTACCTCTGACAGAGACACCCTAGTGCAAGGTCAGATCTACCTCTGACAGAGACACCCTAGTGCAAGGTCAGATCTACCTCTGACAGAGACACCCTAGTGCAAGGTCAGATTTAGATTTAGATCTACCTCTGACAGAGACACCCTAGTGCAAGGTCAGATTTAGATTTAGATCTACCTCTGACAGAGACACCCTAGTGCAAGATCAGATTTAGATTTAGATCTACCTCTGACAGAGACACCCTAGTGCAAGGTCAGATTTAGATCTACCTCTGACAGAGACACCCTAGTGCAAGGTCAGATTTAGATCTACCTCTGACAGAGACACCCTAGTGCAAGGTCAGATTTAGATTTAGATCTACCTCTGACAGAGACACCCTAGTGCAAGATCAGATTTAGATCTACCTCTGACAGAGACACCCTAGTGCAAGGTCAGATTTAGATCTACCTCTGAGAGAGACACCCTAGTGCAAGGTCAGATTTAGATCTACCTCTGACAGAGACACCCTAGTGCAAGGTCAGATTTAGATTTAGATCTACCTCTGACAGAGACACCCTAGTGCAAGATCAGATTTAGCCTTGCATTTCAATGTCACATTTCAATGCAAGGTAACCATGGACAAATCTGCAAAGAAGAACAGCAATGTAGCTGGACATTGCATTGGGCTCAGCCCATGAACAGTAAACAGTAAAAAAGATGGGTCTTCAGAAGGCTTTGGGTCAAAATTTGAATGCCACAGACGAAAAACAGTCTAAGTCCACACTATTTATCCATAATGTATAAATGATAGATAAGGGGTCAGGACAACGAGGCCTTTTCGTGGAGGGGTCAGAATGAAATTTGGACTTTTTTCGTCTGTGGTACTCTTAATGTTTCCTTCTAAAATGCCTCCATGATTTTTCATGAACTGATGGAAAATCAATTGTATGTCTTTACAGTGGACTGGAGCAGGACGGGCCATGGTTTGTCTTTGGGTATAGTTATAAGGTCATATACCTGTATACACACATAGTGACCTGATATAATACTTTGAGAGACCAACAAGGTTTCTAGTGTAGGCTTTGGGAACGTTGGTGTTGTAGAATCCGGTTGTGGCTCACAGGCACACAGCTACCACATCACATGTCCTATCTCCTCTCATCTCCTCTCATCTCCTGTCCTCTCCTTGCATTTTTTCCTCTCCAGCAAGGAAAGAGGAAGAGGTGAGACAGATAACACTGTTCCCTCCGAGAAATTACCTCTCCCAGCTTGACAGTGTGCTCTGCAAGGCTGTCTGACTGTTGCTCAATGCCTTCGTCCAGTTTAACAGGAGGGAATTGGTGAGCTCCATTTTAGGGCTTGTCTTGCGGCTTGGCTCCCCCAAAAGCATTGCATTGCGAAGTCATCGACATTGTCAATTTGACATTGGAGATGCACTTTTCAGAGAACAGAATCAGAAGAGGCACAATATTCATGGATTAATGCATACGTTGCTACAGCTTAATCTGTCTACACATTGAGTGCTACAGTCTAATGGTTTTAATTAACAAGTTAGTTAGTTAGTTAGTTAGTTAGTTAGTTAGTTAGTTAGTTAGTTAGTTAGTTTACATACAGAGCTGAACAGGGATTCTTTTTTATCTCTGCAATTTTGTTTGGACACAGACATCAAACGCATCGCAGTGGAACACCTTTCATTGATTACAAAGGGAACGTTCCCCTATGAGCAATGCTCGATGACTGCAGTGGAGCCCCGGTGTTAGCGGGGTCAAGTACTGTAAGCACATGTAAAGAGTGCACATGAAAGGGCATTACAGTCCACGTTTTGAGAATTACGGCACATTTGCATTGACAATTTGACAGGTTATCATTTCTGATGGCCATCATACAGGCTGTTTCTGATTTAATTGGGGATGGTTACGTTTTTTCTTAAGTTCAGAATTTTTTAACTTAAGTTGTATGAAATATACTTGCCATTAATATAATGGTTGCAACTGTATGAATTGATTGCCCGAGTCCAGTGGTGGGAGTTCTGCTCTGGTTTTGGTGAAATATGAAGTAGTTCCGGTCATTTTGTGGGGGGCACAGGGGGCCACGCATTAAAAGTAAATTAATCCACAAAACTAGTGTCATTTGTATTGTTGGCCTATTTCTACCATATAGTGCAAGTTTCGTTTTAGTTAGTTTTGTGTATTAAGTTACGTTTAACGCGTGGCCCCAGTGCACCCCACAAAATGACTGGAACTACTTAATATTCACCAAAACCAGAGCAGAACTCCCACCAAGTATTTCATACAACTTAAGTTAAAACATTCTGAACTCTCCCTTTAAGTGAAGCTTGAAGGCAGACATAGCGCTACAAGGCTACAACCTGCAGAAATGCTGCCATATACAGTATAGTCTATATTGTGCTCTTCATCAACAAGCCATGACTGCTGTGATTTAAATTTCAAAACAATTATTCTTGCACAACAAAAGCATGTTCTGCAACCATTTTCAAATGTTGATCATTTTAATATCAACGTTATGAATTAAGCTTCGATAGTACATCTCTACTGCCACGGCACTCTAGAGTGCAGCTCTTCTCCATGGGTTACTATACAGCATACATAGCTAGCAGAGGTGCTCTGAGAGCCACAGCTGCACTCAAAGACCATCATAAATAATGATAAAAGAGAATGACTAGACCCTCTGCACCGCCATCACTGAAATTGCTGTTATAAAGCACAGAAGTAATTGCAGATAATGTGTATTTATTAGCCTGCAGGTGGCATGCGTATTTATTTTAGTACTGTAGAAGTCGATTTCAGTGTGAGTTGCAGAGCATATATAGCCCAGTTATCTTCAGCCATTTTAATCATAGCCCACTGCCAGCCGCCACTGCCAGCCACCATTACTGTACTTTAACCTCATCTGTGCAAGATGAATGGAAATGCCCTCCTCCTGCTATAAACTATATTCTCCCCTCCACAAGTTTTGCAGATTGCAGGATGGTGGAATTATGGCTCTTCAGTGGCCTGTCGTTCGCACGCGGCCCTGTCCCCATCAGCACACTGCAGATATCCCAGGCTGTATGCATGTGTGTCGCCTCACTCGCCTGAGAGAATATTTCTAGGAAGAGCTGCTCTGCTTTGTGTGTATGCCTGGGAGAGACGCAGAGCTGCCGTGTTGTTGCGTTGATGTTTCATGCTGTATCTGGGACGCATCACTTAGCGCCATGCTGCAGCCTAACTGGATCACACATTAAGTGATATGATTGGAACAGAGGGTTCTGGGTTCACTCTGTGTAAGTTAGGCCTTGTGTATGAACCCCAAATAACCTGCTGAAAAGAGAAAATGTATATGTTCCAGAGTTCGGTGAGAGTTACAGAGATATGTCTAGCAATAGCCTACTAGTAGTGTAGTGTTCATTACAGGAAGTCAAGACTCAGGCAATCTGCAAGTCTTTCCCATCAAAGATTGTTTAAAATCCACCTGCTCTGATCAGCTTTGAGCTGAACCCTTAAAGAAGAAATGAAAAATCTGCACACCAATTAATGCTCCCAAAATATCTTTACTGAATGGTAACGTTTCGGGCCGCAGCCCTTCCTCAGACCTTCCAACCTTCTGAGGAAGGTCTGAGGAAGGGCTGCGGCCCGAAACGTTACCATTCACTAAAGATATTTTGGGAGCATTAATTGGTGTGCAGATTTTTCATTTCTTCTTTATGACTTCATTTTGATTCAGCACCCAGCCTATAGGTCATAGGCTGTGTGCGTGTCCTTTTTGACTGTTTGTTCAGTCTCCTCTACTACTTGAGCTGGTTTTTCTACACTATTCACTGATGGGCTGAACTCAGTGAACAGAAGAGAAATCTAACAGCCCTACACAGCCTGACTGGTGTTCCATCTGCTACTACAGGACTGATTGTGACACCTGGGGAAAGTTCAGTGTTCTCCAATCAGCAGAGATCTCTCTCATCACCACATCTGTAACAGAATGCTCTGCTATTCCCCGCCAGCATCCAAAATGTCAGGCCTGATTTGTAAATGATATGCTAGTTCCTAATTACGCTGATTTTTCCTGGAGCAAAACAGACCTCTCTCTCTCTCTCTCTCTCTCTCTCCCCGTCCCCCCCTCTGTTTCATTTTATATTCTTTACATTTCCTGGTATGTGCTATCACCATTAACATGGAGTGCACTCAAAGCTCATTTTGAGAGCTCTCTCCAAGCACAGAAACCATCCTCTTTTAAGACACATTTTCACAACCCTATGATTAGTGTCCTGAGGCTTAAGGCAGCAGTAGGGCCACAATAACCACGATATTGCAATACCGCGCTATTGACAAGCCAACCGCAGGGGACGGCAAACAACCACCACAACAGCTATGTTCATGAGCCTAGTCCTTTCTTGTTTTACACCTCAATGCATTTGTATTGAATGCCACGGTTTCCATTGGGAACACTTTGCCCCTCAGTTCAATGAAAAGGGAGACACAGTCAATTTAGATGAGGCAATATGTAAACACCAAACAATAAAGCTTCTAGCACTAAAGTCAGGACAAATTAACCAATTCAACCCCATTATACAGTACTTTGTTGACCAGAGTCCCCCAGGAGTCTATTGACATGGGTCACAGACTTTTTTTTGTATTCGTCCCTTTATTTTTGGTTTCCTAAAATGTTGTCCTCCTAAAAAATAAATGAATAAATCATCGAATTAAAAACAAATTCAATGATTTTTTTTTTGTAATTTCATGAAGTAATGAAAGAAAAATCTAAGAAATTCCATACATTAGAAAACACATGTTTAAGAAGTAGTGAAAATAGCAGATCTGCAAGATCACAACGTGAAGCAACGCGTTGCCAGTTTTTTTTACATCTGCTCAACCTGAAACATTTGGGAACCCCTGTCTTAGTGTCTATACTACTATTTTTTTCCCCACACAAATTCTCTTCAGCTACAAATACCTCGCAATGCGTAGTAAAACTGTGAGCTTGTTGATGGGCTGCTGCGTCTCTAGGAAGCAGGCTCATGATCCGCAGGCTGGATTACATGAGGAAAATCTCAGTTGAGAAAAAGTGATGCTCTTGAGCAAGGCACTAAATGTCAAGCTGCTCCAGGGGCTGTTCAACACCGTAGTGACACTGAGCAGCTCCCGGCCACATGTGAGTAAGTATATGCATGACCTTCCCTCCCTCTGGGACTCCTTCCTCGGCTTATTGTTGTAAATCAGACCATTTTTTATAAGATTGTCTTGTTAAATAAGTATTTAATACAGGGATACAGGTTAAATTCATTCATGCAATAAACTACTCAAAATCATGGGTAGAGGGTTGCACACACCAAGAATGCAGTTCAAATAGTTTATTTCATATTTGAAAAAAAATGGACAAACTTTCATCAGTGTGAAATAAACTACTGTCATTCCAGAATTTAACTTGCATTAGTTTTATATTATTTTAACCTTTTATGATGCTCTGGGTGAGTATAAATATTGGTCAGTATGTCTAATATCATGAAGTATAAAATAATCTTGAGGTGGATAAGCCTGAAAGCAATGTTTTGCGATGATAACATATTCAGAGCACAAGCAATGGCGATATACTGTATGAGACAGCAATGAGGGTTAAGACACCCTTTGAGCGATGTCAAATGAGTCTGGAGCAGCCAGATCTACAGACAACTGAAGCATCTCAGGGGAGATCATTCCAACATCTTCGCCATCATCATTAGAGGTTTTCACAATATACTGTAGCCTTGGGACAGAATAAATGAGCCTTTCTTTAACCACAGAAAGGGCAGAAAATGTATTTTGTGAATACCCATCCACCCCTTTCTCTCGTCCCCGTCCCCCCTCTCTCTCTCTCAATGTGAGAATGGAGTCTCCAGCCCAAGTTGCCAGAGAGACTACCAAATATTTCATCGACGAGGTCACAAAGCATTGCGTTGTGACACGTTATGAGCTTGTGTATGCGGTCTAGGACCCAAACTGTGGTGCGTGGACCCCCTTGGGTGTGCAAGCTGCCTCTATAAGGGGTGCGTGACATTACTAGTGTAATGGTGGTGCCGATATTATAATTCTCTGGACTTTGACCTTTCACCAAACCACCTCAGCAGTAAGTCAGTTAACTTGTGAGGTCATATTCTATCACTGGTAAACATTTACTGTACCAAATTGGAGAAATATCACTTCACAATCACCTAGGCAGTTCTGTCTTTAGTCATGGACGCAAGTCAAGTACTGCTTCATCTCTGTCGTCGTGTGTGGCGCGTAGAAAAGGGTTTCACAATTCAGCCCTTGTTGCAGGCGTGTGTGTGTGTGAGATGAGCATGAACGCAACAATTTCATAGGACCATGCCCGCTTGACACTTCGCCTGTCAGGTTGCTCATGGCTCCCTATATACCTGCAAGCTCGCCTCTCAGTGAAAAGTAACTACAATGTGCGTCAGTCGCTTCCCAACTGAAAAGTTATGATAGATCAAGTCGTAATGCTACTCACATTAGCACTGGGTTGCTAGGTGATGTTGTCAATGGAGCAGTACGTCATCTCAACTGTGCACGCACCCACACCCACTGGATCTGTTTCTTTTGATCGCCTTTATCTCCAATTCCTTGACCCCTTTCTGGTCAAAACAAGGTTTATTCGACGGCCGATAGCCAATGTTGTAATGGTCGTGGTAACCCTTTCTGATTGCCGAGCAGGAGACGCAAGTGTATAAGGCTCTTCAAAATAAGGGGAAAACGAGGGGAAATCCTGGCGTGAATTACAGCAAATAATTAATTTATCCTGGCGGCCAAACGGGTAATGCTAGCTATCAATCTATTTAACCAGGACAGTTCAACAGAAACCACTTCTGATCACATTTTAGATAAGAAATAGGCCATGTTGATGCACAATTTTGATGATTCATTTCACATTAACAATGTCTAGATCAAAAGTTTGTAATAGTATATTTGGGAGCTTCCATGCAGTATAAGGGACAACATTGTGACACAATTGGTTAAAAGTCTTTAACCAATCTGTAGTCTGCATCATTTACACATGACCTATTGGTATCGTCACAGCTCACTTGGAAGCTCCATGGAGATGATAGTATAGGACATACTTATGCCTAATGGAAGACCAATAAATAGTCATGTTGAGTTGAACAAATACCAGGCAGTGGGAAAGTGCCAAAAAATGCTACTATAGTACACACAGAAGTCTCAAGCATCACATTAGCCTTTGAGTGTAAATGTCAGCCTCTGCACCGGCCTAGTCCAGCAGACTATAACCCCCCCCCCCCACACACACACACACACACACACACACACACACACACACACACACACACACACCGAGTACCAGTGTAAAAAATAGACACTTGAAACGTGGACCATCCATGAGTCAAATGCCACCAAAAAATGAGTCATTTCCAAGAAAACAATGCAACTTCCTTTAAGAATGAAGTGAATTTGTATTCATGCACCGTCCTTTTGCTGCAGCCCGGGGCCCTGCCCAGAGAGTGGCCCTTGTTGCCTGAGTGCTTGCAGTGACATTTCCTGGTAAAGGCCATCGCAAACAAAAGCATTGTCACGAGTGATAGCAACACTTTCTCTCTACCTCTCTCAGGAGAACCAAACCCTCATCACCACCACAACCACCACCTACAGTATTCCCTCCAGCCCTCCTTTTGACAGAGCCAGTCAAATACTCCCTTCCTGCCTTATATTTTAGAGAAGGTAACACATTATTACTGTAGAAGAGCCCCAGTTTCATTACGGCCGTCCTTCCTGTAGCCTTTATTAAGTATACAGTAACTGACTAATTAAGTGCTTGAGTGTAAGTAGAATGGTTAATAGAGGGTTGGGGTGTGGGGGATCATTTCACTTTGCCTTAAGTCATTCTCCAAATAGCAAGCAAACTGTCCATTTCAAATAGATGACACAAGGGGTCTGTTAAGGAGCCATAATAGTGAAGTCTGTGAGCCAACAAACAACTGTGGACCAATTTATTCACTCAAAACATGGAAACAGAACCTCGCCGGTGCCAACAGACCCACGCAGCACGCGTCTGGCATAAAAAGTGTAGCCTCTTCCTCTGTCTGTAATTGCATGCATGCTGCTTTAGCAGGCTAAACTATCCTCCAGCTAATTTAGCAAACGATAGGAGCACACCAGCAACCTTTTTAAAGGTACTTCCGGTCCTAATACATCAACATTTATTTTGCTCTCTTCCTCCCTTTCTCCTTCTCTCCCTCATTCCGCACAAACGCTCTTATCCAGAATAACTTACGAGTGTGAAATCAGAAAATGGCACACTTGTCAAAACATTACACCGTTAGTGGTGACTTACTGTAAGTAGAGTGCGAAGAGAGCAATAGCACTGCTTCCACAGTTAAGACATCCATTCCTCATTCACTCCCTCAGTTCCAGTCCACATTTAAAAAAGGTCAAAATCATCGGGTTTAGTCAATTTACCTTCACCCTCACATGCTGAAGCCACCTCTTCAATCGACCGCCATGCTCACTTCTTAAAGCCTCCAACCTCTCTAGTATACCTCGACACTCTCATGCTGAACTTTGCTGAAGCCACCTATCCTCTTCCATCTTGCCTCCTACATCCTACAAAGCAATTAGCTAACCCGGGCCTCCGTCTGCAAAATCTGATTCAGTGTCTCCTTCTGGTCCCTGTTCACTCAACCATTAAGCACATTCCACACAACTAACCTCTTTTTCATTATTATTACCCACCCTCCCAACCCCCAATGAGGTCGTCTTGGTTTTGAGGTTAGACTATTCAACGTGGAACGCGTCCCTCGCTGCAGCGCCGTGCGAAGGTTAGACATTACTTGAGGGAGGCCGGGTTCAGAAACAACGGGCACTCTCCCAAGAGCTGC
>NC_136807.1:30265734-30270734 GCF_951216825.1 Electrona antarctica
AACCCAGCATGTGCCACTCCCATCTTCTCATGCGTTTGTCCTTTTTGTGTTTGTCGCCGTAAACTCGCCGTAAACTCGCAGTTTAGTTCCGCCTTTTCTCTTCATTGATATTACACATCGATTCACAAATCGGGCCATGTCCGCATCATGATGGATCCAAGAATAGATTTATTTTCCTGTGGAAAGAGAGGGGGTGTTTGGCAGTAACACAGCAGCTAAGCAGAAGGCCCGGTCTACCATGGTGTGGAGCTTGGTCTTGGGGGAACAGAGGAGGTTATTGTTTCCAGAGCGTGGGTTGCAAGTGGACGTTTGAGGGTGAGCAGTTCCTTGAGGTAGAAGGTTTTGATATACCTTTAAATGCATTGATGGGTTAATAGAGAGCTTGTATTCTGTTCAGGAGGAGGTGGGAAGCCAGTGCAGTGAATGGAGGATGTGCACATCTCTAGTTAATACTAGGGATGTTGCGTGCATGCGTGCGTGTTTCTTTACTATAAGATGGTCGGCAGAATCAGTGGGCATGTGAAGCTATAAAAAGCCCATTTTCCTGGAGGCTATGTCAAGCTCATACATGCCATCACAAAGTGGAAGATATGCTATTGCTCTCTTACTGCGTTCTAGAAAACCTTTTCATCACAGACAACATCAATGGTGCTGTTTTTATCACTGTTCACCGAGTCCCTGAGATGAACTGATGAAAAGGACACTTTCAAACCTATCGCGCACGCACGCGCGCGCACACACACACACACAAACACACACACACACACACGCACACACACACACACACACACACACACACACACACACACACACACACACACACACACACACACGCGCGCGTGCACAGGAACGGTTATAAAACTGCGCACAAAGAGCATGTCACCGCTTTGAACAACCAGTGTCTAAAAGCACAAAGTGGACCTGTCAAAAACGCTGTCACCCCAACTTGCGATTCTCCAAACTATGAATAATTTTTGCATAAATTAAACTCACAGGCTAATGAGAAATGCCACACTTCCGCAGGAGAGCAAATGGAAAACACAATAGTGGCCACTGAATTCTCCCACAGATTGGGAATGCTACAATCAACTAAACATGTGACATAGAACAGTGCAACCATGGACCTGACTGGAGAACCAATGAGCCGGTTGGAGTATGACCAGCATTGAGTGAGAGGATGATAGTAAGTAAAGATAAGACGCAGTCCCTCCTCAGTCTCTCCTAGCTGGGGGGGAAACTGTTCCCTCTCCGTTCTCTCCAAAGCCATCCATCTCTGGCATGCCATGCTGTCCACTGAATGCGTCTGCTCATGAGCCGGAGCCATCACGTGACGCCACTGCTGCATGGCCATCATCATCATGCAGGCTCCTATTGGTGCAACACATCTGAAAGCATCCTCAACAAACCACCAAAAGCCAGATTTGTAAACAAGGAACAGTGAAGCGTGATATTTACGCCGTATTCAATGGAATCCCCTTTGCCGTTGCACAGCTGGTGTGACAGCCCTCAGTCAAGTCCTTCAGATGGAAGCAGTATACGGAAATTAGGCAGCCAGCATGCTGACAGTTTCTTTGGATTTTGCGTCTTTTATTTTTGCAAATATACAAGAAAACCTTCCTGTGGAACACAGGAACTCTCTCTCTCTCTCTCTCTCTCTCTCTCTCTCTCTTTCTCTCTCTCTCTCTCGCTCTCTCTCTCAAATCAATTCTTAAACTGTGTAATGGTGATTCCTCTGCTCTGAATCTGTCAAAAGTTAGGAGAGAGAACAAGCCTGGAGGAAATGAAAGCAGGATAGTTGAGTGGGATGAAAAAAAACCCACCTACAGAACAATTAAATTAACAAATTGCTGCACTTAATTAATCAGGGAATTACGAGCAGAGCTGTGCTGTGGTTTGAGACGTGACTGACATGGCTACAACACCCTCTGTGGTACCGCCGGGAAGGATGAAGGAGAGGAGAGGCAGTAGAAACCTTAATAAAAGCACTCCTCCTCAGAGCAGGAGGGAGGAGAAGTCAGCTATACTTCTCTTCCTCTAGCTTCCTCTTCCTGTTTCCTCTTGCTCGCTGCTCCGTCCTATAAGCTTATGCCACCCCCACCCTCCCCTGTTACTGGTTCTCAGCCCTTTGTTTGCTAATGAGGTGTGGGATTGACAGCTGGATTACACCGTCGCTTTGTAATCCTTTCATTTCTGCATTTTACGAAAATCACCCTCCAATACCAGGGACCTGAGCCCTACCTCTGGGGCCAAGTAACGTGTGCGTGCACGTGCGTGTCCGTATATCTGGATGAGAAGACATCCATTCATGTTTGTCCTTTGTCCGTCTTTCCACCTGCCCGTACGTCTGTCTTTCTGTCTGTAAAGCCACCTGCAGTGTCCCAATCCATCCCACCTTGTATGTGACAGTGGGACATAAAATGCACCGGGTTTGTGGCGTCTCTTTCAGCTCTCATCTTCTTCCTCCACCTCACTCTCTAACAGTGGTGTAAAGTAACTAAGTACATTTACTTCAGTACCATACTTAAGTACAATTTTGAGGTATTTGTACTTTACTTGAGTATTTCCAATTCCCAATACTTTTACTTCTACTCCACTACATCTCTGATCCAAATGTTGTACTTTTACTTAATACTGATATTGACCGTATTATTACAAGACATACATTACCCCGGCCATTTGAAAATAGCCGATCTACAAGCTCACAATGTGTAGCATCGCGACTCGTTGTGAGCTTGTAGATATGGTATTTTCAAAATGTTATTCAAAACTTGAAATGGGACATTCTGCATAATGAGTAGGCTTACTTTTACTTTTGCTACTTTAAGTACATTTTGATGCCATACTTTTGTACTTTTTTTACTGAAGTACATTTTGAATTCAGGACTTTTACTTGTAACAGAGTATTTTTATATTGCAGTATACTTTTACTTAAGTAAAAAGATGTAGTACTTTTTCCACCACTGCTCTCTACCTCCTCTCTCTACCTCCTCTCTCTATCTGTCTCTCTCTCTCTCTCTCTCTCTCTCTCTCTCTCTCTCTATCTCTCTCTCTCTCTGGAGCGTGTTTCCCCCAGCGGCTGATGGATTCACTGTGGTTTTGATCATTCTCAGTTCTCTGTGCTCTCCCAGGGCCTGAGGAGGAAAGCGGGGGGGATTGTATTACTCTCGCTCTTTTGCCCCTCCCCTCTGATGTGCAGGAGGGAAAAAAAAGACAATAGACAGAGAGCGAGAGAGAGGAGGCAGAGAGAAGAAGAAGAAAGACCTAGGCGATTCTAAAAGCATGTCGGTCCCAGGACTTGAAAGAAACCATAAAGGCTGGCTCACTAGTCTATATTTAGATACGGGTTTGACCTCCACTGTTACAAGACTCTGTTAGACTCACAGACACTGAAATGGGGCAGAGTCACACAGCCACTTCCTGCAGTCAGTGACTGGCTGGCGGTGCACACTGCAACGTGTCTAGGGTTATGGGCGGCTGTGGCTCAGGAGGTAGAGCAGGTCGTCCAATGATCCCTGGGTCGGCGGTTCGATTCCCGGCTCCTCCTGTCCACATGTCGAAGTGTCCTTGGGCAAGACACTGAACCCTACATTGCCTCCAATGAGTTGGTCGGTGTGAGCTTGCCACCATTGGTGTCTGAATGTGGGAAGTGAGGACGCTGGCGTCGACTGTTCGCCGCTTCACCTCCCAATGTATGAATGAATGAACAATTGTAAAGCGATTTGAGCACTTTGAAAAGCGCTATAAAAATGCAATTCATTAGGGTTGGGATCCGGATCCGGAGGAACGTAAAGAACAGGATCTAATGTCAAGGAACTAGAGTTACAGTTCCATCACATTCGGAATGTCATAAACCTTGTACTGTATGTGGACTTCACGTCTCCTCTAAAATTACAATGCTTCTCAAACATTTTAATTTCAAGGACCACCATATAACTCTGAGTGTACACTAATAGAACGAAATGGACCAATCAGGGTCCATTTGGTTCCATGCGTACTGTACACTCTCAGTCCTGTAAGGTTTCATTTGGAACCCCCTATAGGAATCATTAAAGGGAACCGGCAACGGACCGTTAAGAGGGTATCATTAAAGAACCGGAATCGTTAGAATCCTAAAGGATCGCAATCCTAAGCGTGTCCACTGGCATTGTTGCAAACAACCCATCGTCGGAAATAAAACAGAAACCTAATTTCCACAGTATTGTATTGTACCACAGCTCATCCAAGCAAGACCAGTGGCCAGTGAAGTTCCAGTCTTATTACCAGTGTTGTTCAAGTTACTTTTAAAAAGTAGTTATAGAGTTATAGTTATAGTTACTTATCTAAAAAAGTAACTAATTACTTTACTAGTTATTAAATTATGAAAGTAACTAGTTACTAGTTACTTTACTTTACTTTAAAAAATAATATTATAAAAAACGATTTAAAAAAAAGGTTTTTTATTCTGTTGCACAGTAAGAGAAAAGACAACTCCCTCTTATGAAATGTTGTGGAACAATAAAACAGAAATGTTGAAATGTTGACAGGCATCTTTATTGCCTTCAAAACAAATGGTGCTGTGCAATATGAAAAAATAATAATAATAATCAAATAAAAAATGAGTAGGGCCTACACTCTTCTTACACCGTAAAGTTAACAATACTATTTTGGCAGTATTCAAGTAAATCAACTACACTCCTTTGGCAGACTGACATTACAGAAGAATAAGTTCAATCAACTGAAGACATCTTCAACCTTGGCAAGCAAACAAACCTCAGCCTCACAAAGAGAAACTATCAGTAAACTATTTACCTCACATCTGGCCATTTTGAACAAAACAAGGATGGATAAACTTAAGAAAGTGCTTTAATTTATCAAATGTATTTTTGAGCTCATCTTCCATTTTAGAATATTCACTGTTCAGGTATTTGGGAGATGTATTTCTGCACATTGGCCCTAGCCTGGCTAATAAGCCAGACTCAAATCACACTGTCGTGTGGTATTTGAGTCTGGAGATGCTGTGT